>NC_034412.1:95095258-95139487 GCF_002078875.1 Numida meleagris
AGAGGGAAGAGGGAAGAGGGAAGAGGGAAGAGGGAAGAGGGAAGAGGGAAGAGGGAAGAGGGAAGAGGGAAGCCAAGCCAAGAGCAGCATTGGAACCTGGTCTCCAAGCTGTCTGCTCGCAGTGTCCCTCTTCTGCCAAAGCAGACAAACCTCCAGCCTAAGAGTATTTTATGCTCCTTAGTGAAACTTGCACTTAGGCACATAAAAATCCTCCTTCCAGAGGCTCCAGATGGCTCAGCTTTAACATACGTTACATGCACCACTGCATGTTTCCAGTCGAAATTTCCATCTGTTACTGGATAGCCTATAAACTTCACACCTCTGGATACCAATAATGTATTTTACCTTGTAAAAAGCTAATTAATGCGTTTGCAACAAGCAGCTCCCACATAACCCTGTACCAACAGCTAATGAGCTGGGAGGTGCAGGTGTTTCTGACCTGAACAGCTGAAGAGAGATGTCAGAATTTTGGGTGGAAATGTTCACATCTAGCTGTCGGGAATGTAACTGTGGAGGTAACAGGTGAATTTAAGCATTTTGTTGTGAACTCAAGGGAAAAAGAGGTCTCTGCTGATCTGAAACTGATGGGTGCTTGAGACTGGTCTCTTGGGACAACCTTCAGTGCTACCCAATTATGGCACTCATGATGATGCTCAGACAATAAAGAGGCTCACTGCCTTGGTGGGATGATGTCCCTTGGGTGTGGATGCCAAGGACTGAGAAAAGTTTCTCTTTCTCTCCAGATTTCAGTCTATCTTTTGTAGTCCCACCTCCAGCCTTCAGCCCTTCCAGCTGCAAAGCAGCAAGAGCTGCCATGAGGATGAGAAATACTTCTATGACAACTAGCCAGCCTTGTGCTTCACCTCGATGACTGTCAGCACTCACTTTTGGCTCTGTACAGGCCAGTTGTCAGCCAGCTATGGTCCTTGGCTTGCCCTGGGCTACTTCTGGTGTGAAATATCTGCCTAAGCCCTGCAAGGGGAAGCCAGATGGGGAAGCCAATGTTAATTTGCAGCTGCAGCAAGGCAGAGGCTTGTAGCCATCAGAACAACAAGTGAGGGCATCATGACTTCCCTCTTCCCTTGTGATCTGTGGGAAACAGAAGAAGAGACAAGTTCTGCATGGGCAGGCTCAATAGGCTGGAGGTTCCCAAGCACGAGAACCTCTTTGGTCCATTAAGTCATCTACTGGTAACACAGGTTGATATTAGGAAAAACTTCTTTGAAAGAGTGATCAAGCGTTGGTACAGTCTGCCCAGGGAGGTGGTGGAGTCTCTGTCCTGGTGGTGTTCGAGAACCATGGAGATGTGGTACTGAGGGACACAGTCAGTGGGCATGGTGTAGACAGGTTGGTGGGTTGGCACTGGACTTGGTGATCTTAAAGGTCTTTTCCAAGCTTAATGATTCTGTGATTCTATGTAAGAACTGCATTTTTACAAGGAAATGAAAACATACCTCAAGCCCCAATTCTTCTTGATTGAAGCACAAGTCCTATTTAAAGATGCTTGAAGCCAGAGATCACAACAACCTGCCCTAAAAACTAGCAAACCTCTTAATGGCACTGTGCAAACACCAATGTGCATTGAGTCTGTGGCTTCACAGTGCCGAGCCTGCAGAAAAACCTGCTGAAGCAACTGCTGCCTGCTTCAACCTTCCCCACCCAGCATTGCTTACTACCTTGAACTCTCAGTTGCAACCAGCTTTCAAAACAACCACGTTTTTGGTTTGTTCCGAGCTGTAAAAGGGAGGAGTAGAAAGAACACAGGGATGGCACCAAAGTTTACTAAGCCATTTGATATATGTTCTCTCTAGAAGTGATTTATGCCTGGTTAGTAATTAATTATAATTAGTTTTAACATCATATCCACTAGAAGACAGGAAAAACTCCAACAGCATACCAGCAAAACTCCAGCAGCATCCTCTCAAGTCCTGAGACCTAAAAAGTACTGATGGCCCAAACCTACCACCCAGTATTCAGATGGGACTATGAAGTGGCCATCCAGCTCCTTTCATTCTGGTGACTTGTCTTTGGCCACGGCCAAGAGTGGTTGGCGAGAGTATGGTGTCAGAATGCAGCAAATAGTTTGAAATACTTCCCCCAAATAGCCAGTCAGCTTCCAACAATCTGTGGCTTCCAGACTTCCTGCACTATAGAGTGCTTTCATATTTAATTACCTACAGTGTGTTTTTCTTCCGTGAATTTATCTAGCTGCTTTATGAACCACCACAGATTTTCAACATCCACAACATCCTGTTGAAAGGAGTTCCACAGCTTAATCACACCTTGGGAGAACCACCTCCTTGTTTGTTTTGGGTTTGCAATTTACTGGTTTCATCTGATGTCCTGTAATTCATGTTTAGGCAGAGATGGGGAACACACTCTCCCAGCCCACCCTTCATATATCACTCAGTGTTTTGACCATAGCCCTTTTCAGATATCTTCCTTCCAAACTGGTGAGTCTTCCTCTACTTAGTGATATGGTAGCCACTACAGAGTTCTGAGCATCCTGGTGTCCCCATCTGAGTCTTTTCTAACTTCACTTGCCCACAGTTGCAATATACCCGGGGTGTACAAACGTGAATGGCTCTTCCTACAAGCACAGCTAAACCCTTACAAGGCTCACTTCCTTCCAATACTTGAAGGAAGCATATGAATAGGAGGAGGAACAATTGTTCACAAGGGTGGATAGCAATAGGACAATGGGGAATGGTTTTAAACTGAGACAGGGGAGATTTAGGTTAGATATTAGGAGGAAGTTTTTCACACAGAGGGTGGTGACGCACTGGAACAGGTTGCCCAGGGAGGTTGTGGATGCCCCATCCCTGAAGGCATTCAGGGCCAGGCTGGACGTGGCTCTGGGCAGCCTGGTCTAGTGGCTGGCGACCCTGCACTCAGCCAAGGGGGTTGAAACTCGATGATCTTTGAGGTCCTTTTCAACCCAGGCCATTCTATGATTCTATGATTCTCACAGGGAACCACAAAATCACCAGCAGATGCTGGCTGCAGCCATCTGATGTTGGCTGCCCATAACAGCCTGTCTGCCATGCAGGTGTCTGTCTGTCTCCTCACCACCTGTGTGTCCTTGCCCAGGGATCCAGGCTTATTTCTATCAATATCCCTACAAAAAAAACTGTAGGCTCACTCAAATCCCAACCTAGGGAATGATAAACCTCTGCATAAGCCTAGGACTTGTGTATGGATGGCCCATCCATAGACACCAACATGAACACCACAGAAAGAAGGAAGAGAGACAATGGTGGGTCTTCCCAGCAAGAAGGCTGGAAGCACCAGGGGCTGAACAGAAGCAGAGGACAGACTTTCCTTACAGAAAGGCAGAAAGAAAAGACACCAAGACAGCACAGAAGGAACCAATTAGCTCTGCTGGGCACAACCCAAAATTGATGATGTCTTGTCAGACCGAGGCCAAGGTTTCAGCGAAGACATGAGCTGGGTCTTGGCAACGTGTATGCACAGAAGTGGCAATCAGCTCACGTTGGAGAGGAAATAGGGGCTGAAGGAAAGTTGTTGCAGATGGGAAATATTAAAATGTGTTTGGGAACCAGAAGCCAGTGGAGCAAAGAGACAGCTAAAGCAGAAGGGAGCAGCGGGTGACAGAGTGATGGGAATGCAGGGACAGGCCTAGCCACGCACAGAGCTGGGGCAGGAAATGGGGTGCTGGGGAAGAAGAAGAAAGAAATTTGCTCTTTTGCCAAAATCTTCTTGGAAGAGAACGGCAAGTTCTCTTGGAGCCAGAACGGGGGGAGGATGAGCGAGGAAATGGACTTTAACCCAAGATATCCACAGCAGGAGGGCAGGGGAGGGGAATCAGCCCTGGGAGAGGAGCAGGGCTAGGGAGACAGCCTGGGGCCACTTCCAGGGGGGACCTCTGCCCCTTGGGTTACAGGGGACATGGGCAGGTGTCAGTCTGACTGCCAGCACCTGCAGTAACACAAGACGTGGAGGGGCCGTTACATCCTCTGACAATGCTGTGGCTTTCAAGCAATAAAACAGAAAGCAGTGTTTGCATAGGCTTGGATGTGGAGTCAGGTTGTGATGGCAAGCAGATAGAAGCTGGGGCTTAGCAAGTTTGATGGTTGGACTAGATGATCTTAGCAGTCTTCTCCAATCTTAATGATTCTGTGAAATTGGCTTTGCAGTTCTGAAGTGATGGAAATGTTGCATCAGTACTCTGCAGCTTGAGAGGATTGGTAGACTCATGCACAGTGAGCAGCTGTGACATTACCCATAGCCTTGCCCAGACAAGTACGTGCCATTCTGGACTCTCACATTTCTCCTTTTTTTCCCAGATGTCTAAATATCTCAGCTCCTCTGACGCAATGTGTTCGGATCAGAAATGTGGTACCTGGGCAGGTCCCGCATCCAGAGTCAGAAGCTGTTTCACACTGATGAGGTTCCAATGGGGCCACCCCATGTGTCCCCAGGGTCACCACTAGCTATGCCATCACCACCCTCTAGTGGCCACCTCTCATCTCACAGAGTGTCCCCATTTTCCACTCTTTCTGGCTCCTCCTTGGTAAGAATCAGATGAAACATAATTCTATTGAGGACAGTTCTTCCCACTGCGAGGGCATCTCAGGTAGCCCATAGACACAAACCCACCTAGAGCTTCACCCCACAATGAGTGTTGGTCCCCAGGACGCTGTGAAGGTTACCCAGTGGTTGCAGCTTGAGCCAAACCAAAGCTGTATGAAGTCAAACACAAACAGAAACGTAGATGTTTTTCAACAAAATATCCCATGGAGATGCTAAAAAACAAACACATTGCTGCTGTGTGAGCAGACATGAACTGGAACCAAACTGGTAGGCAAAAAGGAAGTCAGCGACCGATGGCACGCAGCTCAGATTGCTTGCATCACTCGGGATGCTATTGCAAAATCCTGCAGGGTCTGATCCTTCTCTTCCCAGCTCTTACCACCCATGAACTACTTCAGGGGGTGAGGGGATACTCTGGGTTCACCAAATCTGGGGGACGTGACTAAGGAGTAAGTGATGGCAGCGCTGGCAGTGACAATGAGACATTGCATTCTCAGCATCCTCTGTCCTTGGGGGCATCGTTAAAGCTGAGTTTGGCACTTGGAAATGCACCTCTGCACCAGGGGAATGCTGCAAGGGATGTTTTCTGCAACAAAAATCTGCCTGTTGTCCATCTCACCCGGATTGCTAAGAAGTCACTGAAAGCAAGCAAGGTAAAGAAATCATGGCAGAGTAATACTGAGCCTGAAACCATTCCTTCCACCAGTGTTGCCTGGTGACCTCTAGTCCCTGAGTTGTATCAAGCAGAAGCTAACCAGTCCTTGCTCACCCTCAGACCACTCATGATTTTCTGGACCACTTGTGAGTCTTCCCACACTCATCTCATCAAAACTAAAAGTGCTTACCTGGCTATTCCTCATGGACATGGCGATCCATGCCTTTGCTCTCCTCACTGCCCTTGTCTGGACCTTCCTCCACTCCAGCCCCTAGGTGATGGGGATGCTGTATCCTGGGAGCTACTGTGATTTCTCCCTTCTGTTCTTTGTTCCATCATGAGAGTTCCAGACACCCCGCCTGCTCCAGGGATGGCTGTCTGCTGCTGAACTGGTGCCTGCTTTGGTAAAAATTGTCAGTTGTTGGGTATGGCTTGGTCTCCTCAGGCCCCCATTGTGTGCATACATACAATAAGTGATAACTCAAGAGTACTGAGAAGGAAAGGCATGGAGAAAGTGGGTCAGGTGGGAAGGAGTCAGTGAGTGTGCTTAAAGCTGAGCTGCAACTAGAAGCAAGATCTCAAGGACATGAAGCAGGGGCTTGGAGAGCTACTGACAGTGCAGAGGAGAGGCAGCTTCCTTATCCAAGGGGAATGGAAAACACAAGAGGCCAGTTCCTGTGTTACTTTTCCTTGGAAAACCCCCTCTGGATATCAGCAAGCTCCTCACTGATGGTTGGGCCTCTGGATTTGCAGAATGCCAGTGTGCATCCCCAAACCAATGCAGCATTTGTGGAAGCTGACGGACTGGGGATGATAACACCAGAGGAGGACAGGGCCCAGCAGTGTCCATGGCAGGGCATCCCCTGCTCCTGGGATGGGGATGGGTACAGGGATAGGGACAGGCTTGTTCCCAGGATGACCAAGGCGTTTCTGACCTCCACGCCCTCACCAGGTGCTCTCTGCTGATCTTCCCTGCTCACTCCACAAGCCCTTCTGTCTTTCCCTCCCCACTGGGCTGGGTTGATGAAGCCAATTTGGGATCACATGTTGCTAAGCAACAGTTATTATCCCTGACAACAGGAACAAATCGAGCTTCCCCCATTTCCAGCATTTTATCTGAATTTTATCTGAATTTGCATTTCTTGTGACCCTCAGGCCTTGTAAGAAGGGCACTTGGTGATGCCCTTGATCATCTTCACCCCCATCATTGTCCAAACTTTTGTGTCAGGAGCGGGTCTTTACAGCAGCGGGTCCCAAATCTCTATTCTGGTTCAGCAAAACTTAGAATCATAGAACTGAATGAGTTGGAAGGGACCTTTAAAGACCATCTGGTCCAACCCCTATGCAATGAACAGGGACACCCGTAGCTCCATCAGGTGCTCAGAGCCCCATCCAGCCCAACCTTGAACGTCTCCAGGGATGGAACATCTACCACCTCTCTGGACAAACTTACAGGGATGGAACTAACACTATCTACATGAAGGCAATCAAATTTAGTCAAAAGTGGGCTGTTACAGAGCTTTCATCAAGGGATCCTGGAAGGCTATTCACCTCCACAGAAAGCACCTGCATTTGTTTGGAAGAATTACCCTCCAGACATCAGTGTCTGTAGCGGCATGAGACTCAATGGTGCTGCCTAAACATAGATGTCTGGTGTACTCAGTACATGCTGTGGTGCCTGGGACATCCTGTTGGGGTGGCACAGGCACTGTAAGGATGGGTATGTGACTCCAAAGTAGCACATGGAGAGAGGGATGTGAGACCCTGGTTGTCTAAAACAGCACTGGCAACCGAACCATTGTCATAGAACCATAGAATCGTTAAGGCTGGAAAAGACCTCTAAGACCTCCAAGCCCAACCCCAACCCATCCCCACCATGCCCATGTTCCTTAGTGCCACATCACCACTGTTCTTGAACACCTCCATCTTTGGTGACTCCAGCACTTCTCTGCACAGCCTGTGCCAGTGCCTGACCTCTCTTTCAGAGAAGAAATGTTTCCTTATATCCAACCTGAGCATGAAACAACAGGAAGACGAAAGCCCGGGCTGTGCTTGCTCTGGCAGAGCATCCAAGATGCCAATTTAGCAGCTTTCAGAAAATGCCAGCTTCCTTTCCAAAACAATGAGCTTCGCCCACGAAGGAAAGGAACGATAATAGCTCCGTTCTGTGGCAGCCCCAGCAAACAAAAGCAGTGTCAGAGCCCCTTACAGCAAGGAGGCACAGAGGAACAAACTGCCCAAGAAAATGCAAGGAATTTCTTGGCACGGGCAACCCTCCTAGCATGATCCATGCTCACAAGCTAGAAATCTGAATCCTCGCGTTGTTCACTAGGTTGGGATTTCAATTCATGTATAAGCAGCAATTAGCCATCATTAAGCAGTGCTGTAAGTTGGTGAATCCTGGAAAAGGAAGCGGATCAAATGGAGCTGTGTTCGGAGGGCAGGAGGGGGTTTTCTGAGGGACTTTCCTTGTGATGGAGAAGGGAAGGTACCAAAGCAGTGGTTCTGTGGTCTATGAGCAGCTTTGTAGTGGAGAACAGAGTGGAAAAGCCACAGAGATGGGATAAATACTGCAAACTGCGGAGGATGGTAATAGCATTTCTGCATGCAGAACATCACTGCAGGCTTTTGGGAAGGTGAAATGAGCGCTGTTTGTGTAACAGCAGGGAAAGCACAGGGACTTCAGTGAGAAGCATGAGGTGGAGCACGGGTTACAACCTGACACCTCCTCCTTGACCTACCCACAAGGACAAACTGTTTCTCACCATGTTTTCTGGGCTAAAAATCAAAGTATTCAAGTAGGATTTCTGGAGGCGCATTCAGGACTTCCTGAAGGTTGCCGCAAAACGTGGAAAATGGCCAAAATCGTCTCTTCCTGACCAGAAAAGAGAACACAGGCAATGCGTGAAATCCCTTTCCTTTGCCTGCTGCGGCCCGTAGCTAATGTGACCCAGCACTGTAAGGCAGCCCACAACCTTTGCCAGGCCCTGGAGCACTGAACTGAGGAGCCAGCGTAGCCCTGACACCCAGAATTCCCAACTCCCCCAAGGTTACAATAATCACAGAATCATTAAGGTAGGAAAAGAGCTGTAAGATCACCAAGTCCAACCCCAACCCATCCTCACCATGCCCATAACCATGTCCCTCAGTTCCACATCTCCATGGTTCTTGAACACCTACCTCCATGGACAGCGACTCCACCACTTCCCTGGGAGGCTGTTCCAATCCATTGCCACTCTTTTGGAGAATAAATATTTTCTAATATTCAACTTGAACCTCCCCTGAAATCTCATCTCTTCTACCTGCCTTTTTTCAAGGTTATTTTCTGTTGATTTCCACTGGAAATTTGGGGAGGAGCCATCCTGAGCTTACCAGTCACATCCATATCCTCTGGTGCTCTGCACCTCCCCGGGTCACAATTTGGATCAAGGCATCCACTTCATCATGGAGAAGGAAAGAACAAATTTTAGGCTCAACTGGACCAAGTAATGAAATATGCAGCACCCCAGTAAGGCAGCAGTAGGGTTAAAAGCTCCATTCCTGGAGGTGCTCAAGGCATGGATGGGGCCCTGGGCAGCCTGATCTGGTTAAAGGCAGCCAGCCCACAGCAGAGGAGCTGGAACACAATGATCTTTAAGTTCTCTCCCAACCTAAGCCATTCTATAATCCCATGAAAGGAAACTGAGTCACAGCGGAGCTCTACACCCCACCAAGAGGCCGCACCCCAGCCCCAGCCTCCATCCAAAGCACCCAACAGTGATGGCACATAAAGTCTGGGAGCTTCCAGACTAGGTCCTGCCATGGATCCATGTTGGCATGCATGTGATGGCCCAAATGAAAGGTTTCTCTGCTGACCCCGCTCTGCCTGGAGCTAAATGAGGATGGAGCCCCTTGAGTTAATGAACAGCTTGGCTGCAACCTGGAAATGGAGCCCAACCTCTATTAGGAACAATGGGAGGAAGATAAGCAGGCTCCAGAATGTTCTCTCATTTACTTCTACAAAAGAAAAGGGGATGAGAAGGATAGGATGTACCCTGATCGCGCTGCCCTGAAAACAAACTGCTTATCCGCTGTGGTTCCCTGCCCACCTCCCTGCACTGCCCTTGCTACTTGTACTCTTGGCACAGCCCAAGTGACCTGGAAGCTCAGGGACATTGGGAGGGCTGGGATGAGAAGCAGTCCTGTGTTGGGGCTGAATAGCAGAAAGGGACTGTGTGGGTTTCCCTTTCAGAGATGGCTGAGAAAAGGTTTTGTTGCGACTCTCTGTCGGGCCAGAAGCAACAGGGAGCCTTGAATTCTGATCTCTGAGCTAGTTTGTGCCAATCACATTTCATTATTTACCCTTTAGCCTCTGCAAGAGCTGAAGCACCTCAGAGCTCTGCAGAAAGAGCTCCAATGGTCCTGGCCATGGGGCTGTCGTTCATCTACAAGTTCCAAGGAGCCCAAGTTCCCACTCAACCCCTCTGGGACCCAGACACTAACACATGCAGGATGCCACTGCTATGGGAATGGCCCCAGCGATGGCCACATCATCCCACAGCTTTCATGTCATCTTCCATTCCCTCAGGCTTCCCAGAAGCCATGGTGGGAAAGATGCACTGCATCTCAGCCAGCCCTGACCTTATTCCAGCAACTCCTCATCTCCTCCTTGGGGCTGGCTGCAGTTTCCCACAGATCTCAAATCTCCAGGCATGATAACTCTAACTCACTCTGCCTTGAAAGGAGGACACAGCACACTGGAAAAACACAGAAGTCATTGAAATTCATCTCTTTGTGAGGCCAGCACTGCAGAAAGCCACAGGTGCTGTGCTGGCAGACATGGCTTGCTACCTTCCAAGGTGCCTAGGGCCACCACTGCATGACACAAGGCACACTTGGGAGAGGGCCTGTCCTCAGCTATGTGTGCTCCTTTGCAACCTGAAGGTATCAGCCATAAACTGACCCTGCATTGTGGCATGGAAACATCCATGGAGAGTGCAAGATTTTTTTCAGCTTGGATATTAGGAAACATTTATTCTCTGAAAAAGTGATGATGCGCTGCCATAGGCTGCCCAGGGAAGTGGTGAGGTCACCATCCCTGGAGGTGTTCCAGAACTGTGGAGATGTGGCACTGAGGGGTCTGGTCAATAGAATCATAGAATCATAGACTCATAGAATTAGCTAGGTTGGAAAAGACCTACAAGATCATCCAGTCCAACCGTCCACCTACCACCAATAACCCCGCTAAACCATGTCTCTCAACACAACATCTAAACATTTCTTGAACACCTCCAGGGACGGTGACTCAACCACCTCCCTGGGCAGCCCATTCCAGCGCCTGACCACTCTTTCAGAAAAGTAGAATTTCCTAATGTCCAGCCTAAATCTCCCCTGGTGCAACTTGAGGCCATTCCCCCTCGTCCTGTTACTAGTTACAAGAGAGAAGAGGTCACTAGTTATAAGAGAGAAGAGGCCAACCCCAACTCACTACAACCTCCCTTCAGGTAGTTATAGAGAGCAATAAGGTCTCCTCTGAGCCTCCTCTTCTCCAGACTGAACAATCCCAGCTGAACTGCTGGCTCATGCTCAGCTGAGCATTGACCAACACTCCCAGTTCCATTTCCTCTACACAGTTTTCGAGCCACTCTGCCCCAAGCCTGTAGCATTGCCTGGGGTTGTTGTGGCCAAAGTTCAGGACCCGGCACTTGGTCTTGTTGAACCTCATCCCATTGGCTTCGGCCCAGACATCCAGCCTGTCCAGATCTCTCTGTAGGGCCTCGCTACCCCCAGGCAGATCAACATTTCCTGCCAGCTTGGTGTCACCTGCAAACTTACTGAGGGTGCTCTCAATGCCCTCATCCAGGTCATCAATAAAGATATTGAAAAGGACAGGCCCCAGCACCAACTCCTGGGGAACACCACTCGTGACCGGTTGCCAGCTGGATTTAACTCCATTCACCACCACTCTCTGGGCCTGGCCCTCCAGCCAGCTCCTTACCCAGCAAAGGGTGTACCTGTCCAAGCCCTGGGCTGCCAGCTTCTCCAGGAGAATACTGTGGGAGACAGTGTCAAAGGCTTTGCTGAAGTCTAGGTAGACCACATCAACAGCCTTTCCCTCATCCACCAGAGGGTCACTCAATCATAGAAGGAGATCAGGTTGGTCATGCAGGACCTGCCCTTCACAAACCCATGCTGGCTGGGTGGGGCATGGGCATGGTTGGGTTGGGTTGGGTTGGGTTGGGCTTGGGGATCTTAGAAGTCTTTTCCAACCTCTATGATTTTGGAAGAGCTCATTGCTCTGGTGCTCCAG
The DNA here is from genome assembly GCF_002078875.1 of Numida meleagris. NCBI lineage: Eukaryota > Metazoa > Chordata > Aves > Galliformes > Numididae > Numida > Numida meleagris. Next base: position 95,106,757 of record NC_034412.1, read on the forward strand.
ACGAGGCATTCCTCCCCCCAGTCAGAAACCAATAGGGACATCCCCTTTATTTCTGCTACTAAAGTCTATCAGGTGCTTTGAAGTACATATTTTGACTTATTCCAGGTAAACAAGGAGCTCCAGGGAGGTTCTAATTGATGCCACGTGCCTGCCTCATCATGAGCTACTGCAGGGCAATGCATGGAGAACCGTGAAGGAAGGAGAGTAGAAAGGAATAAATAAATCTTATTTAATGAGCATTAATAGCAACTAGAACCTCAGTCCTTGGATAGGCTGTGAACTTAGATATAATATTTTTAGAGGGATTTTAGTGCCTCATCATTTTAGGGGGCCAATTAATTAGAGGAGCCAACCTGAGATGCAAGCCACTAGATACAAAGCAGGATAAGCAAAATGTTTGTATGACAGAATAATGATTTATGAATAATTTAGAATGAGCACAGGGGTCACAGTTAAATTCAGGCCTCGCGGAGGGAAATGTGGATCTAAGGTTTCATATAGACTGGATTTTCTGGAGCACAAGCAGCGTCTCAGCGTAAATCCTTCAGTCTATCAGCACTGCCACTGCACACACAGCGAATCTGATGTCCCCAGGGATCTTCTTCTTCCTGCTCCTGGAAATCCGACCTCAGCACGGCTCAGCTCCAGCCCAGGGAACGTCCTGGCCCTTGTTTGTCAGCTAGGGTTGATGTGGGGACAGTGTCTTCCACTCCGCACGTGCGTGCCGGGGAAGGAGGTGACCCTGGAGAGGGCTCAAGGCTGCTCTGCTCTGACACTTTGCTCCCTGCAATTCCTCACGTTGCTGTGCAACTCCAGAGAGACGTGGAGGGAGATGCTCCTGCAGGAATTGAAGGCTCCAACCAGGCACAGGCTGTCTCTGCAGCTCACGTACGCGCCAGTGAAGCACTCACATATGCCCCAACGAAGCATCAGACAACATGGGTGACAAGATGGGGCCACCACACTCATGGAGGGGAGCCCCCAGTCCCCAATCTTCTCATCCCCTTGCATTGTTGTTTACTTAGAATCATAGAATCATTCAGGTTGGAAAAGAGCTCTCGTATCCCCAAGCCCAGTCCCAACCCATCCCCACTAACCCAAGTCCCTCAGTGCCACATCTCCATGGTTCTTGAGCACCTCCACGGATGGTGACCCCACCACCTCCCTGGGCAGCCTGTGCCAGTGCATTGCACTCTTTCTGAGAATAAATCTTTCCTAATATCCCACCTGAGATTCTCATAGGTTTGCTGAACAATCCTCTTCTCCAAGGCATGGGGGACCTGGCACTACCAGGGAAGACTTGATGACCTGCTGGATGAAGCCCAGACGAGCTTTCACAGAGATCTCATTCCTCTCTGCCCTAGAGCCATCGTTTGCAAGGATAACCAGTGTCAAATCCCATTTTGAATGCTGAGTGCTGCAAGAAGAGATGTCCCTACAGAGAGGGGAGGATGCTTGTGCCTCCCTCTCCCTGCCTTGCAGCTCCCATCATGCAAAGTGTCCCAATTCCCAGCAGCTTTCTGCCTCAAGAAACACAGAGAAAGGGGGGAAGCAAGCAGTTCTCATCCATTTTCACCCATCAGAAAGCAATTTTACATGATTACACAGGTTTCTATTCTGGTCCGCAATCACAAATTTATTAGTTAAGAGCACACTGTAACTTTGAATTGTGACTGCATTAGGAGAAGCACTTAAATCTCATCACTGTCTAAAGGAGACACTTAAGGAAACATCCACAGCAGTTATAACCTCTGATGGATCTCTGCCTGTGGCATGATTCAATGTGCTCATGGTGGGAACTGGGAGGGTGGGAGAGAGAGGGTGATGCTGCTCTCTGCACAGAGAGCACCCATAGGGCAGCAAATCACAGCCGTCCTGTATAGGTGAGGTTCCTACATACTAATCAGCTTTAAAAGGACATAAACTTTCATAGGAGTCACCCTCCCTGAAGTTTTTCAAGAAAAAGGTACATGTTGCATTGAGTGACATGGTCTGGAATCTTTAGAATCATAGAATACCCCGAGCTGGAAGGGACCCATAAGGATCATTGAGTCCAACTCCTTTAGCTGGAACACTGTTTCAAATGAATCAATGCCAGCCCAATGTAGATCTGTTTAGCAGCATCAGGCAGAAGTAAGATTCCCTCTTGCACCCAGCTTTTCCCCTCCATGGCCCCATGTGAGGCTCTGAGCTCACCCTCGAGCCAGGCAGGCTGTGTTGGAAGCACAACCCTCCCGCTTTATTTATCCAGCACAGGCTGTGCTAACAGGCTCCCTGCAAGCTGAAGGGTTGCTTTGCAAGGACATAAGGTTACTATCCCGGGCACAGTGCAGAATTGAGCCCAGCATGCAGCAGCAGGGTGCAAATCCTGCTCAGCCCCAAAGCACTCAGTGTAATGAGAACATCCTTTAAGCGACGCTTTTCCAGCATCCGCTGGCCAAGCAGCTCCCTCTGCTGCTACTTCTCCCAACCTGACCCAGACACCATTTCCAAAGATGAGAGGCCACCAGGAGCAGGTTAAGGGGGTTCACCTGGGATCAGCAGCCTGCCCAAAAGATGCTGGTATACAAAATGCTGCATGATAACTTAAACATCTGCATACATCCCCCCCCAACAGCTGGGGGCCAGGTGACCGGGTCCCAGGGAATCACCAGGCTGCTTAACCAGTCTGAGCCCCACCATCCATGCCAGTGGACTTCCCACTGACTTGAAAGGAACATCCCTGGGCTCAAGCACAGTCAAAACTCACTCTAGGTGGGACCATACCCAGCTCAGAGCAGCAGGACCAGAAGGGATCACAGCAGCCTTCTCCTGTTTCTGTTGAATCGTAGCATAGAACAGCTTAGGTTGGAGGGGACCTTAAAGATCATTTAGCTTCATCCCCCCCTCCATGGGCAGGGTTGCCAACCACCAGATCACCCAGGATCCCATCCAACTGGGCCTTGAAAGCCTCCGGGTATGGGGCATCCACAGCTTCTCTCGGCAATCTGTTCCATCACTCTGACCACTACTGCTGAGAGCTGTGTCCTGATGACATTGTAGACATTCCCCTATATAAGCAAGCACCAGCCAGAAAGCATCAGGAGAAAGACCCCTTTCATGGAAGCTTCTGCATGTTTGGAGAAAACAACTTGGTTCTGTAGTCTGTCTGCCTTTCAATTTCACCCATAAGGGAGAAAACTCTTGGAGCTGGCTGATTTGGTTTAAAAATCTCAGTTGGACCATAAATCTCAGCATCCTCTCTTCAAGACGTTTTATCAGCCTGGCTTTCGCAGTGCTGACTCTTGGAGATATCAGGATGCCAGCACTTTCTGAGCTGGCAAAAATGGGGATAAGCAGCAGGAAGCTGAGAAAGAAGATGTGCTGACCTGCTTTACAATTAACTCATGCCCGTTGCAGGAAAAGTTATTATCTGTCATAGCGACGAGAATCCTACAGCTACCAGTTGTCCCCATAAGACCCAGACTCCCCAACTCATTTAGCTGTGTATGTGACATAGCAGGAGACAGCTTGGGCTGAAGAGCAGAGAGGTGAAACAGCTCCAGTTCACACCTGGGGAAATTGAGGCATGCATCGGTTTGAAAAAGCCTGTAGTTGGATAGAAAATCAGCAGATGGAAGTGTGCCTTGAGGATGAAGGTGCCGTGGAGGGTTGGCTGGGTTCAGTGTATGCTTAGAAGTGAACAAGGTGATGCCTGGAGGGCAGGCAGTCCTGCAGATGGGAGAGATGCAGGAGGGTTTCCATCCACCAAGAACATGGAGGAAACATCAGTTTGCCCCATTCCCAGCCACCCAACATGTGCCAGACACGGCTGTGCTCTCCCACCCATGGCTGGGACCCGATAACCTTGGGTTGTTTGAAGCGCTGACCGGCAGCCAGACTTTGCTCAGAAGGTTTGTTTGGATAAGCTGGCCATCCTGCAAAGAAAACAGCCAGCATCCTGTGTTAGAGCTGCACCGCGCCGCTGTAGGCAAGCAGAGGGGTAGGAGCAGGACACAAAGCTCTGGCTGCAGGGTGTTGGAAAAGTGTTGTACCCAGTGTGATCCTAAATCCTTCTCTCCAGGCTTCTGCAGGTGCCCTCAAGTCCTGCAGGCCCTGTGCCCTTTCCACCAACTGCACTGCAAATGAGGAGCAACACGGAGAAGGATGCACCTCCACGTCCTCCTGCTTGCTTTCCTTCTTGGCCAGCCCTTTCACCTTCCATGGTTGGAAGCTCAACCGTGGCATGTTCCCACCAGGACATAAGAGGGGAGGGAATACACAGAAGGAAGAGCACAGAGAGAGCCAGATGTCTGAGGATAGAGATGTGAGAGCCAGGTGGATTTTTCCAAGCATTTGTCCAATAATAGAAGCCTTGCTTTGGAAGGTGTTCAAGCTCCAGGAGAAAAGATTTTTTGCAGAAGACACGCAATGTGAAAGGAAGAATGCTTGGAGCAAAGAGCAGAGAACGGCCTATAAAAAAGTTTCATCATCCTGGTTGGGGCAGAGGACCCAGAGGAGCAGGATCAGGGTGATGAAGGAAAAGCAACACCAATTCTTCATTCTGCCCCAGCTGCAGCCAGGTAAATTCAAGCCAGGACCCAAATGGCAGCATTTCTTTATAAGGGGTGTGGTGCCTAATGTGAATGCAGAGGAATCAAGCAGAAAACTGTAGCAAGCACGAGCCTATAAGCCTGCCTGGAATGGTAGCAACAAGTCAGAATTGTTATCTGCTGGCTCTGGGGTGGAACAGCCTGATGATGTCAGCCCAGCAGCCCTGGCAACAGCTTCACAGGAGTCATAAATCATCAGCAATAAGTTAATCTCCTGAGCTACTAGCTAAGAAGACAAGGAATACATTGTTCTAAAATGAAGTAAAATTTGACAGTGACAGAATGTGGTATTCCCCCTCGTTGCTTTCTGCTATTGCCATTGACGGGAGAGCAGTCCTAAAGGGATTGGCTATGAAATCACTGCCTCTATCCCAGCATCGCCTCATGGGGCAGCAACGAGACTTTCCAAAATAAAGGTCTTAATGCCACCAGGTGGTTCGGGAAGAAGAGTTTCGAAAGGAAAACAAATGTTGTAAATGCAACAGGAGGCTGAACTTCTGGTAGGAGCACAGAGCTATGCCTTTTCTAAAGGGATACAATGGGATGCTTCTAATTCAAGCACATACTTGTAAAGGAAAAAATATATATGTATCACTGGATTCTCCATGCTTTCCTCCTCCTGCTTTGAAGCTTCACCAAGCTGAACAATGTTCACTGCTTGGGAAGGTTTTTGAGAGCATTCTTGGACATCACCCGATATCATGCCAGAGAGCTGAGCTAAGGGAATGCTTTGCCACAAACCAGCATGTGTAACCCTCTCTGTCCATGCCAACTGCACAGCCACAGCTCTGGCATATAACCAGGAATCCCTCCCCAAAAGTACAGCTGTGAATTCCTTCAGGAAATCATTTCTCAGTGAGCAATGAGCCATCCCCTCCCAGCTCTCCATGCCATGCTGGGTATGAGGGACCTGCTCTATTTACCCTCGAGGTCTTCTTTTGCATGCTAAGAAGTCCTGGTCTTCTTAACCTTTCCTCTCAGAAGATTTGAGCCATCCTCATGGATCCACAGGGAGCTGAAAAACCTGAGAACCTGCCAGAGACATAAATCCTTCCAGGCCAGCAAGCAGAGCACAGACAGGATACCCCATGTCTCATCACAGAATCACGAAGGTTGGAAAAGAGCTCTAAGATCAACAAGCCCAATCCATTCCCACCATGCCCACTGACCACATCACTCAGTGCTACATCTCCATGGTTCTTGAACACCCCCAGGGATGGTGACCCCACCACTTCTCTGGGCAGCCTGTGCCAGTGGATGACCACACTTTCAGAGAAGAAATGCTTCCAGATATTCAACCTGAGCTCAGCACTTAGGCAGCTGGAACGATGTAAAGAAACCTCATCCAAGTTGCAGGCAATAGAGCCTAACTCCCAGCCCTCCTGCCTTGACCAAAGCGTGAGATTCAACAAGGCAAGACAAGGCATCCATCACTAGGGAGGGATGGAAGGATGTTTCTCCTCACCCTGAGGTTTTTAGCCACATTTTTCACTACGTGCTCTGACTAACAGCAGATGAACAGCCCTCCTGAGCTGGACGTGCCTGAAGTCAGAAAAGGAGAGGGACCAGTGCTCCCTGTCCCCAGCCCTCAGCCGGAATCACAGTCAAGAGGATGAGTTTAAAATAAAAGTTTTCATCGTGTGAACTTTCCAGAGGAAGCAAGTTTTCTCCTGGAAAGAACAGAACGTGTGTGTGGCAAGAGCAGGAGGCTCCGTGGGGGCTGCCTGTGCAGGAAGGAAGATGTTTTGATTTATTCTAGGTGTGAAGCTCGGCCAGGGAAGCTTGCCAGGTGTTTGTATTGGCTCTGCTTCATCGCCAGGCTGTGCTTCTGTTGGGAACTTTGCTCTGATTCTCCAAGCTGGGCTTCTGATACCCAGAACCAGGAGAGGGGATGGCCAGCAGCAAGGCCTGGCTTAGCCAAGAAGAGGGCTGAGGGCTTCTCATGTTTGACCTTGCTTCCACCTCCTCTGTGTCCCAAAGAAAAGCAGGGATCACAGAATGGTTGAGTTGGAAGGGACCTTCAAGCTCCCCCAGTTCCAACCCTTACCCATGGGCTGGTTCCCACCCACCAGATCAGGCTGCCCATGGCCCCATCCGACCTGGCTTTGAGCACCTCCAGGCCACAATTAGCTCTCTCCAGCACTGAGCTCATCACCAGCACTTTGGTGCAACAAGTTTTCCCAGCAAGGGAGAGCAAAGCAATGCCTTCAGCTAGGCTGGGAGAAGCCAACCTTGCATCAACCCGAGGCATCAAGGTGACTTTTTAGCAGCCACAACACAACAGCTTCCTGTAGATGGGGCCAATTCCCATTGGCCTTTGTGCTTTTGGAGAGCATGAAACAGTACTGGGGAGCAGCCACCCACCTTCCCACTGCAGGAACAGGAATGTCCCAATAGCCTGGCAGCAGGCTTTAAACAAACAAAAGGAAATGCTTTTTCACACCAATCACAACTAGGAGGTGGAACACGTTGCCAACAAATCCAGCCAAGCTAGAGCCACTGTACACAATGGGAAAATCAAGCATTTTGTTCTGGCACCCATCTGGCTCAATGCTCACGCTTCCCTGAATGCAAGGGGCTTCCTTCCCCTCCTGGAATGTGAAGGCACAGATTTGCTGCTTTTAACTCTTCCCTTTCCTTTTCATTCATCTTTTGACATAGATCTCATGGAGATGAGTGACCTGCTACCATTACCACCTCGCTCTAATCTCGTTGCTTTCTCACCATATCTTCTCATCTATGCTGTAAGGAGAGGCTGGAGAGAGTTTTCCTCCTCTAATCGCTCTTGCACCATGTTTTTGTCCTCTTGCCCTTTTCTCCCCTTCTCAGCATTCATAACCTACTGGGAAGGCAATGAGAATTCATCCAAGTCCCCACTGCATCACCCAGCCCTTGTTCTCCCGTGCGTCTCCCATAGATTTCCTGGGACCAGGACATGACACAATGTCTTTTGTTTCTGCTCCATTTGTGGAAATAACATCCCCAAAGAGTCTGCACAGCACGAATGCAGAGTGATGCAAAGCAGCATGGGCTGATATGGGCACTAATTCCAACTTCCACTGTCATGAAAAGGATATCATGGTGCGTGCTGTCACTTGCACCACAGCTGGGAAATGAATCTTGTGATGAACTTGAACTCATATTTCCCAGAGCACTCACTCAGGTACTGCTATTTACAACATGTATGAGCAGTCCTTCCTCAGAACACTGGGAAAGAGCTTCATTAACTGAGACCTGAGCCGCCTAACCCATCTGTCTGGATCCTGTCTGGATCTTTCCAAGGCATTAGCAAAAAAACGGAGTGAGGAAAGCAAAGCCCATGGCTGAGATCCACATACAGTTGAGCCTATAGAAGTGCAGAGAAGAGCCACAGCTATTTCTTTTTCCATGCTTCTCCCACGGTTAGTGGTCATATCCCCTCCTGAGACAGCACAGAGCACAAGGGCAAGCCAGTTCTCCTTCACATCATTATGGATCCCAGAGGCATTATCATTTTCACCTGTACCCATCTTCTTGAGACTTCTGAGTACATAGTGGTTTGGGACCTTGCAGCTTTTGATTGCTGCCTTATGTCATGGAACTCCCAGCACAGGAGAGGAGCTGCTGGAGAACCCATCCCAAAGACATCATCAACAGGACAGGCAGCAACAAAGCCCTACAGGAAAGCACCTGGCAGCCCTCTGCCTGCTCCCAAGGCCTCTCCCTGCAGAGTGGGGAGATGAAAGCAGCCAGCTGCACACACAGGCAGCTGCAAAAGGTGCTGGAGCCCATTCTTGCATGTGCAGAGTGCCATGATCCTGGAGTAGGATCAGGGTGACAGAACCTGCTCCAAAAGCAGACAGGTAACCACATACCTGCTTGGCTCATCTGTTGGGTCATCTTGAGGGGCCCTTGGATGTCTCCCAGGCTCCCTTGAACCCCCACCACCCAGAGGGCTCTGATCTGTAGAAATGGCATCAGCCCTGAGAAAGGGAGAGGCAGGATGAGCCAGTTTTGGAGGTCAGTCAGGCAGCACCTCCCTTCGAATTGCAAAGATGCATTTTCCCCAGGAGCTCTCATCACTATGAGATGATCAATATGAATTTCCCTGGCAGATGTCCCCATGGCAGTCCCATATCCCACCCTATCCCCTGACCCAAGCACTATTTCCAATGGGATCTGTCTGAGCACGCCATGATACACGGCTCGAGGTGACGGCTGCTGTTCTGCAGGAATTAACCTCAAACACAGCCACAAAGTTTGAAAGAAAAGATTAAATATCAAAGCTAAACTTGCTAGAAACAGAACCCTGAAGGGACAAAATCCCCGGCCTCAAAGCAGTTTACACGTCTCAAGTTCCTGGTGGTTTTTTGAATAGCCTTAGCTAAATCCTGCCCAGCTTCTCTCCCAGTGTTTTCAAAGCATGCTACTTCCTTGCTGCAAAATCACTGCTCCTCTTTCCCAAAGCACATTTTACCTCCAGGACCGCCTTCCCCAGAGCCTCTTCTAACTCCAACCCTGCGATGCATCTCCATCATCTTCCAGTGTTGGTCCCAATGGTTGGAACCCAGCTGGGTTCCAGAAACTCCTCAAACCCCTTTCCACTCCAGGTCCAGCAGGAAGCTCTTCTGCTGCCCAAACCCTTGGGAGCATCACCAGCTCATCCAAGCGTGAGCAAGAACACCAGCCCCAAGGCAGCTGCTATAAACCATCATTATATCCAACAAATCTAGACTAGAATGAGACCCTGATGCACTTCTGCAGCTCACCACCCTGAGCATTTTAGAGTTTTAGGGCAGAGCTTCCCACTAAGTCTCCAGGACCCTCCTTCCCTACATGCTTCTCTGCTACCCTGTCATGAAGGGGAGCAAGGCTCTTACCTACCCAACCCCATGCGTTGGGCATCCGGCAATCCCCTTGTCAGAGGGAAGCAAAGCACCTAGACATGTGTCTTCATAATGGACTTAGATGGGAACCAACAGAGGTGCCTCAAAGGCCACCAGGTGCCTGTTTTCATGCCCCCAAAGCCAACAAACGATATCAGCTCTTGGAGGCACTTTTCCCATGGCAGCCAGTGGGTACTCCCTCAGATCCACTGCTCTGGCACAGATCTTACACCAGCATTGGGTATGAGCCACTGCTTCTGTTTACCCAAGCAGTTTGCATTCCCCACAAACAGCCCCTGCACCAGGTGTGGGAACATCTCCCATCACGTCCAGGGGACTTCCCAAGTTCATTTTGCAGGGAACAGTGAATGCCATGTTTTGCAGACTGGTGGGGGTAGATAATGGAGCCACAGTGTGAGACGGATCCCATACACAGATCTCTCAGATCAAAGCAGGGCTCAGACGCTCCATGGAGACACCTCCAGGAAGAAACTATTCACTAATCCCTTTGGACTTCACAATATTACTGCCTACATTTCCTCTGCACAGATAAGTCCTTTCCCAAACACACCTGCTGACACAGATAGAGGCTGTTGATCCTACTTGTGGGGTTTTCTTTGGAACGAGTGTGCAGTATGTCATACAACCAACCCATCTCAGCCCTCTGATACAATACTGTAGTGGGTACCAGAGAAAATAGCCACATGCCTTGGGAAAAGGAGACAAGGCTGGACAGGGCTCTGAGCACCTGATGGAGCTGTGGGTGTCCCTGTTCATCACAGGGGAGTTGGACCAGATGACCTTCAGAGGTCCCTTCCAGCTTAATTGTTTTTCATAGAATGGTTTATTTCAATAGGCAAAAATAAGAGGCAGGGAATGTGCACAGAGGAGAGGGATGGCATGATCCAGACACTGGGCTCTGACCTTACCATAGGATTGCAGTTTGAAATATGTTGCAGTGCCCACGGTTTCTAATCTTCTTATACAAGGCATCAGGCTTCTGGAAGCTCAGGGTCTGCTAAAGTTGGGATTTCTGAGGATCTTCCTCCTCACTACAAGTTTCTAATCTGTTTTATCAGTGCTTGAAAGAAACAAGACTTTCTTCTGCCTTCAACCCCTGACTCAGGACGTACAGCACAGATCCAGACCCAACACTCAGCACCAACACCTACTGTGGTCTTCATGATGGTTTTATTGCTCCTCTATCACGGATGAGAAGAAACCCATGGGCAGGAAAGAAAAATGAAAACCACCAGCCAAATGCTTCTGCCTGCCAAAAAAAAAAAAAAAAAAGGAGCAGACAGGTAACATTAAAGAAGAAACATGCTGAGGTAGCATCCCATGCCTTTCTGTTTTACTTCCAAGTGGGGCGAGGAGCCCATCCAGGAGGGCAGCAGTTAAATAGAGCCCGTATCTCTGAGAAAGATGGGATTTCCTGGATGCAAGGGAAAAGATTTTCACAATAACTGTGGCGAAGCACTGGCACAGGTTGCCCAGAGAGGTGGTGGACACCTCATCCCTGGAGACATTCAGGGTCAAGCTGGAGCTTCGTGCATGGGGAAGCAGCACAGCTCCATGGCTGCAGGAAGCGGTGGCCCCTGACCTCCACCTTCTGCCTTTCTTTTACAGTGCAGGGAATTTCCAGAGATGAAACGATCTCTTCATTTTGTTTGATAGCAATCCCCTGCTAGCTGCTTCCCTTCATCTCCGGTTTTATTCCGACACGTTCACCGTCCTCCTTTGATCTCCTGCTTTGCGGTGACACCCTGGGTAATAATTTCCAGCAAAGATTAAATATTTTGACATCTCTACAAGCAGCTTTTGCTGTCGCTCCACTCTTGTATTTTTTCCCCCCAAAACTTTTCCCATGCTGAGGTCCCTGCTTCAGGTTCATTGCACTATTCACACTCAGAAAAATCTTCATTAAGAGAAAATGAAGACGCTGATGCCTCAGTAGTGAACGTGATAGGAGTTGCCTTGAGCAGGAGAACTACTCATCCTCCCTTGGGCTGCTGCTGCACGGAACAGCTAACACTCATCCTCGTGCTAAGCAAAGCGAGGTCTGCCAGGGACAAAGCAGCTTTGGGACTGCATCTGAGCCATGCAATAGGAAATCAGAGCCTGTAGGTCTTGTGGGGGGCAGGGGACAGTGCCTTGCACAAGGTCATTAAAGGAAAGGACTGCTGCTTTCCACATTGAAGCCACTGCATGTCACCTGCAAATGCTGCAAGCACCTTTGCCACTGTGCTGCTAAATCACCTAAACTACGAGGAAGAGGAAGGGATTGTTCAGCCTTGTGTCATCTCCTTGATGCCCATGATGCCAAGGACTCCCATGTCATGAGATCTCTCAGAGCTCCAGCAATAGCATGGCTTCAGTAGAACAGTCAGCAATCACCCAGGTAAACATCCTTCCAAATAACTTCTTTGAGGCACACATTAAAAAAAAAATATTAAAAAATACAAAAAATACATATGATAGGGGGAAAAAAATGAATGAAGGTGTTATTCCATCACACACCCAAAGGACAACATGAATTTTAGCAGGGGCAATCTGGCATCCCTCAGCTTTCGAGTTCTTGGGTGGGCAATGCTCACTGTCTCAGAGCATCTTCAGGATATAAAAAGGTCAACACCAGCAGTGACGCTCAGCAGCAAAGAGGGGTGATGTGGGAAGGTTTCTGCAAGCTCAGCCAGTGGGACATGAGCTGATGTCTGATAGTGGCAGAGGTGGTGACAAAGCTCCTGTGGATGAGGCACCAAAGAGTGGCTCAGGTTGGAAGCAACCTTAAAGCACATCCAGTTCCAACCTCTGGAGCTGGTTCCAGCCAACAGCTGGCTGGTTGCCCCCCACCAGATCAGGTTGCCCAGGCCCCCATCCAACCTGGCCTTGTGCACATCCATAGATGGGGCACCCGCAGTTCTCTGGGCAGTTTGTGCCATAGCTTTCAGCAGTGGGAGAGCAAGATCAGTTGGAGCCCTCCATTCACATAGCTCTGAAACACAACTTGCAACGTGGGCAGAACTATTGAGATGCCACCACATCCACCCAGTTGTCACATTGCCCCCAGGCCCCAGGGTTTGCTATCAGCCCACTGCAAAAGCCCAACTGCCCCAGTGCTCATAACCAACAGCTGCAGTCTGAGTGACGTGTCGCTTTCAGAAACTCTACCCCTACATTCAGATGGGGAGGCTTTTGTTACAGGACGGGCTTACATGACAAGCCTTGAACTGAAACCACCCTCTTGGAGAACCCCGGGGCACCTGCGAGCCGTGCCAAAGCCAGGTGGTGACAGGAACATGGCACGGGTTCAGTTCTGGGTGGCAACCTGCCAAGGCACAGTGTTTCTGATCCAACCCTACAGCATGAGGAGCGCATCCTCCAGCCAACCTCCCTTGGCCGCTCTCCCATTTCAGGGCCCTGTGAGCCACACAGCTGTTGGCAGGTCATAGAGCAGACCAAGCAGCTGGGTTTTACCATTTGGGATGCTGGAGATGAAAAAAGACCTTAGCAGGGTCTTGGGAAGGTGCACAATCCAGACACTGTGTCCTCAGCTTACCCCACAGACAGCTCAAGCTATTGTCCCAACCATCAGCAATCAGAGCATGGGAAACCAAGGGAAAGTATCAAAAGGACAGAATGCCACCAAACAAAGCCCCAGGGCTGCTGGTAACGCCACATCCTTCCTACAGCTGCAGGGTGCAAGATGATGGCAGTTGTGAGGTGAGACTGAAAGAGAAAAGGTGCTGGCAATGGGCACATCTGGAAGACAAACACAGACTCATTAAGGTTGGAGAAGACCTCTAAGTTCACCAAGCTCAACCCCAACCCATCCCCACTAACCATGCCCCTCGGTGCCACATTTCCACAGTTGTTGAGCACCTCCAGGTACAGTGACCCAACCACCTCCCCAGACAGGCTGCTCCAATGCATCATCACTCTTTTGGAGAAGAAATGCTTCCTAATATCCAATGTGAACTTCCCCAGTGCAAGTTAACGCCATTACCTCTCACTCTATGCTTCACCATGGCTTAGAGATCCAATTAGAGATCTCTCCATTAGCAGGCTAGAATATCTCCATTCACAAGCTGAGCTTAAATAGAGTTCCTGGCCCCATGGGTGGGGTGGAGGCTCCAGGTGTAGCTAGTTGGGGGCCATTAAGGCTTATTAGCACCCTCAGAGCCCTAATATCAAGAACATCTCAAGATGTTTGTGTGTGAGCAACTGAATTGTGCCTGATTCTTGGGGAATTAAGCAACATCCTCCTTCCTTTTTCCTGCTGTCCTCACTTGTTCTAGGGATGTCTTTATTTTGGCATTGCCCTCTTCTAACTCCAGGACTGGCACTGTATCTGTTCAGTGAAGCATTAGAGACCCTCAAACAAGGGGTGCTATGTTACTCCAGGACACGGGGGCAGACCATAAGACTGCATCATCTTTCCATCCCACTTTCAAGTGGGGGAATCATCTAATTAGTGGGGAAAGCAACTGGAAGTTAAGAAGCTTAGAAACCCTGACACTGATGTTCCAAGCTGCCTGGTTTTACGGCAGCCTAGCAGGGAAACTATTCTGCTGTGACACCAAGCGATTGCATTGGGGATATTATCTCTTCTGAATGTTAATGGCCATGAGCAAACAAAAGCATGTGTCTGAAGGGGAAAGAGTCCCACCCAAGGAAGGAAGGCAGTCTTCTTTTCATGTATTTACACTAAAAGCTGATTCTAAATTCAGCTTTGGGGAAGGTCAGTTCCCATGCAAGAATCAACATGAAGCATCTGTGTCCACAGGAAGGTTCATAGGTTGTGACGTTACCACCAAGTGGCTGGTCAGTCTGTCAGAAGGCCTTAGAGTGAGCAAGAAGCTCTTTACTGGTTCATAAAGCAAATGCCACAGTAGTGTGAGCTGTCCCAGAAGTCTTTATGGCACTGAGATGAGTTGTACCTCCAGCCACATCTGGCCAGGCTGACTGCTTCCTCCCTCCACTGCTGCCATGATGTTACTCAAGGAGCAGCATGACAAAAGCAGTAGACTTCTCACTTTGTGGAGAGATACCTTTCTCAATCTTGCAGACCCCTAGATGTGCAAGCCTGACCTGAAGCCCACGGAAACACATGGGGCCACTGGTTTCTGAGGTCAACAGATGGGATATAAAGGGAAGAGGAACCAAATCCTGCTGATTGGTGGAGGAGATGGACCTCCAGGTGGTGCCTACCACACACAGGAAGAGTGGGAGTGGTACCCACCCCTAGCAAGGCCAACAAGCTTGTAGGCATTTCCCACTATCCTGCAGATAGTGCCTGCTGACTGGCATCAATACAAACAACCCCGCCTGTAGCTAACGGTAATCCAAGCGGGAAATCCCTCTCCTTTCAGATCTCCTGCCTACTGTTACAAGCCCTGGGTGAAGCTGGCTCATTGCAGGTTGTGCAGCACCTGCCAACAGCCGAAGCAAACAGAAACCGGTACCAAGCACTTCATCATCCAGGGTTGCCCTTGGTAAGATCAGGCCCTACGGATCAGGCTGTTTCTGTAAGCCCTGGCTCATGCTGAAGAAATGGCAGAAGGACCCGCAGGACTTTTTCTGGAAGAGCTTTATCCATGGAGGGGGCTTGGGACAGACCTGATTACCCATAAGGACCCCAGATCTCTGCCTTACCCCAGGCAGAAATCAGTGACACCCAAAAGGTAGCGGGAAGGCATCCTTCCTGCCCTAGGATCCCCTTCTTGAGGCTCTCCAGACTTTCTCCTCATTGCTGTTTCCTGCTCCCCTAAGATGGAAGCTTAAAACCAGAGTGAAGCTAATTGTGGGAATGGCAGGAAGGTATGAGCTGGCTGGGAAATGGTCACTTTGGAGAGAGGAAGTTTTGACACATAGAAGACATTAGCAAGAAGATGGCAATGCCTCTCACCTGTGAAGCCTCACTGTGCCTCTGCCCATCACTCCTTTCCTCTCTGATAGCATCTGCAACCACTACCTGGAAGTTCATGGAAGGCAGGCAGCTTACCAGCAGTCCTTCTCCTCTTGCATTCTCCAGCTCCAAGCCCAAGATGGGCACACAAGGCCAGGCAAGCCTCAGGCTCCATCCAGCAGTGCTCTCTGGGGCTCAGGGCTGGTGCCCTCACTTCAAGAGGCTTCATCTCAGGCATTTTTCATTTCCCACCCAGGAGAGGAATATGTCCACTGGGAAGGAAGGTTGCATCCACCTGCCTTGCAACTCACTGACCTATCCACCATGGGGTCTCGTGGGTAGCAAACACTTCCATGGCCCCCGTGCTTGAGGAAGGCAAAAAGAGTGCATTTAAATTATCACGATGTCAGGGCTCAGCCCTGCCCAGATGCTGGGGAAAATGGAACTCAGCTCCCATATTCTCCTGATCTTGGCCATCAGGATGTGGCTACCCAATGAGAACTCCAGAGACCAACACCCCTCAGAAGGGGATGTTGATGATTATGAGTAGCCAAAAGCAGCTCAGGGCATGGTCATAGCTGGTATTTCCCTGGGAGGGATGGAAAACTCTTTGAGATGGTAACTCCTGCTGGCAGTGTAGGACAAGGAAGATGATATAGGCCCTTGTGGTCAATCCAGCTTGAACCTCAACAGCTTTGGTTGCTGCTTTCCCCTACAGCTCCTGACCCCACTTCAAGTTTCTTGGCTGGCTGACTGGGACCTGTGCATGGCTGTAGGGTTCGGATGCTTTTTTAGTGCCAGTGGCTCCAGCTGTTCTGCTTTTGCTCCAGAGAGCTGGTGGAGAGGGAGTGGGAAAATTACATAGGAAAAAGATGTGACCACGGCTCTGTTTTGTAATCTGTAGGCGCTCTGTTTTTAATCTAGTTTAGGAAAACCCTGAGGGATGTCTCTGAAAGGAAAATAAAGAGAGCAAGCACTGAGCTGTCGAGGTCAACCAGCTCCACGTGTTTCAAAATGGGGCAGGCTGTGCAGAGCCTGGGCCCCAGTCAAAGCCCTCCCTGAGCTGTGGGGTGAAAGCAAGCCCAAGGCAGCTCCCATGGACTGAAAGCACAAACTATGGTGTAGCCATCACGCTATGAGTGAACTGAGGCCAAGCCAACCCATGTGAACAGTCTATTTAAGGCACTGCAGCTTCAACCTCTGTCTTCTAGATCAGGCAAGAAAGATCTTGGAGCAACAAGGCCTGGAGCAGCTGATGATGGCAAGATGCCATCATGCTCATAGAATCATAGAATCACTAAGGCTGGAAAGACCACTAAGAGCATCAAATCCAACCACTGACCCATGCCTGCGACTGCTCTAAACCATGTCACTCAGTGTGACATCTATCCTTTTCTTGAAAACCTGCAGGGATGGTGGCTCCTCCACTTCCCTAGGCAACCCATTCCAATGCCTGACTGCTCTTTCTGAGAAGAACTTTTTCCTAATGTCCAACCTGAAACATAGAAACAAGGTGCTTCCCTATGGAGAGGGTGTGTGAGGAGCAGCTCTAAGGGCATGACATCCTTTGAAACCCAATCTCCGTACAGACACTGAGGGACATTATGGAGACATCTGGAGAATCTTCTCATGTCCATGAATCCCTGCATGGGTGTGCAAGGGGTCATTTCTCCCTGGCCCAGAGAGGGCTTTTTGCCTACCCAAGAGCTCTCAGCCTCTGGTTTTATCCCTTCCCTGCCCAGCCCAGCCCCAAACAAAGGACATGGAGGCATTCAAGGCCAGCCTGGATGAGGCCCTGGAAAGCCTGATCTGGTGGGGGGTAACCTGCCCACAGCAGGGGTTGGAGCCCTTCCAACCTAATGCATTCTATGGTTCTGTTGTTGGGGAGCCAGGCACACGTACCCATGCCTCTGCAATGCCCAGCCCATGGCTTCCAAGCCTCAGGACATCAGCCAGCCAGGGATATTTGGGCAGACTCATTTTAATTCCCCACCAAAATAATAGAATATCTGGATGTATGTCTCCACAGCAGGAGAAACTCAATTTCCTTGCCTTTCCCAGCTCAGAGGAATTGTGGAAAGCTGTTGTGTAGACACCTCTGAGCCCTCCCACCTGCAGTGTGGAAGGAGGGGGTGAGGGGCCTGAAATCAGGCACTGGGTCTTTCCATTGTGAACGGCCCAGCGGTGCCAAGAGGTTTTTTTCCACTCTACTATAGGGTTGATGACAGGAAAGTTAATTATATCAACATCCTGTTCACTCACCAGCATGAAACAAGAAGCCCAGATATACTTGGGTTGTGAAGGCATGCTCTGATCCGGTTGCACGAAAGAAAAATCTCAGCCATGCATCTTGGTCTTCTTCTTTTGCAGGCAAAGCATTACAGGCTTCCATTGCCCCAGAATTTGTTGGATTGCATGGGAAAGAAGATTATATAACATCTACTGGGAACAACTTGTCACTCTCTGGCAAGCTGCTACCATAATCTGCACTCAAACACCTTGAGGTTATGGGTTATGGGATATGGTTGTTGGGCTATAGGTTATGGATCATGGTGGGCACGCACTGGCATCAGAGCAAGTGGTGTTGGGCTTTCCTCCCTCAATATTAGCATATTGTATTTTACATGCAAACAACTCAATTTGTACAGATTTAGTTGTACGTTTGTACAGAATTTGTACAGGACCAGAAAGTGTCAATTTGTTCTGCCCCTTGTGCTGGATTAGGAAACAGCAGGAGAAAACTTTGCCTACCCTCTCCTGACCAAAAAAACGTGGTGTGACGTCGTGGAAAGAGCTGAAAGGCACAAATTCCTGAGCAGGAGCTCAGCAGGCAGGAGACTTGTCACCTGGATACGGTCCAAGGAAAGTGCTCAGACCTGCCTCCAGATGTCATGAGTTGACAGCACATTTCTACCCGTGCATCATATTGATGAAGCTGAGAGATAGAAAATCAGACAGACAGACAGACAGACAGACGCCCACATCTGCATCTGAATTTCATCAGAGCGCCGCAGGGCCCGGCGAAGTTTGTGGTTAGGTCCATCCTGGTGAGAGCCCATTGGAGAAAGGAGGGTGTCTGGCTGAGCCATGGTCTTCGTAGTTATCCTTCAGCACCCTCAGCCTTCCCTTACAGGCGATGTGCTCTAGACCCCCATTATCTGTGACCCGCCAGCACTTTTGGTGAGGGCCATGCCCTTAACACTGAGCCCTTGGTACCTTTCCAAAGCACAGTAACATCCTGCCTTCTTCAGATCCTGCTGCAATTTCCAAGGGTTGTGCATCAACACGGTGCAGTGATGCAGGACACAGCTACGTGGTCAGATGTCCCCCAGCAGAGGGGCTGCCTCTCAGTGGCCAGGGTAAGAAGCCTCTTTGCATTAACGTCTGTGTTAGGCAGCTTCATGAATTGGCTTGCATGAGATGCTCTGAAAAGAGCAATTGAGAAAGGACAGATGGGCAAAGAATAAGGGAACTTGAAGGGCCTTCATCCCCCAAAAAGCAAGAACCAAGAACCACACCTCAGCCAAGACTGAGTTAAGTCAAAGGTTTTGCTCTTCTTGTCAAATGAAAACCCAATCCTAATTAACACGAGGCCAAGTGCCATGGCCAAGACTTCAGAAGACCACTGTTGTTGCCAGATCTTCCTTCATTCAAGTAGATACAAAACTGAAATGATGATGGGTTTTTCCAGACTTCGTTATAAATTAAGAAGGCTGCCCAGGTGTGTTTATCATTCTGCAACAGAGAAATGGCTTTGCAAAACAATCGGGCTCCTTCTCAACCTTCTCCCATGCCCTCTTTCATTAAGGCCATCTGAAGAGGAGGGGGAGATCCATCCTCAGTCCCTGAGATATGTGTCACCTCATGGGGTACTCAAGTAGATTGAAGCAAGAAGATGGAGAGGGCTGCAGCTTCCCACTGGGGACTCCTGGACCATGGAGAAGCTCCGGGCACCATCTGCAAGGAGCTGTGGCATCTGAAAGAGGACCAAAGGGACATGCAAACCTTCACAGAGCAGCAGCTGGGGACCTTGAGCTCAAACAGCTCTACGGGTCAATGCTTGCACGAGTGTCCCGCATGAGCCACTGTGCCCTACAGCAAGCAGCCGTGGCTCAGATGGCCTTTTCCACCAAAAGATGTGGATTTAAGTGGTCAGAAAAATGCATGAATTTGGTAAGTCGCCCGGCCAGATGAAAAATATACACAAAAGTATGGGTTGTTTTTTTGTGTTTCTTTTTTTTCTTCAGAAAATTCAACATCTGCCACAGCTTATTCACACCAGCAGTACTAAATCAAAACAGAGTTAAGAGCTAGAAACAAAAACAAAACAAGGCTTTTGTTTTGGGTCAAATTTCCATCTTTTTTTTTCTCTGTCTCTGTTTTCCGTGGAGGAGGTTCTTCTGTTTATTTGCCTCGTTTGACTCAGCCCAAAATTCCCTTTGATTTTGCAGTGCGAGCTGCTGAGCACCACGCTCGGTTATTTGCACAGCTGTGTGCCCCACCACTGAGACCAAGTCCCTCTTGCTGGAGGACATAGGGGCAACCACGCAGGGTCACCATAGAAGTGCCACGCGACACATCCTGTGAAAATCAGAAGGTCCTCCAGTGTCCTCATCCAACCTTGCAAAGAAATGAGCGTGGGGAAGCAAAAGAGATGGAGGGTTCCTTGATGACAACTCTGGTTTGCAGCATCTGCCTCATCTCTATGAAGGTAGTGGCAAGGGATTTTGAGGGTTGATGTTTTCGGGGAGGTGTTCCAGCAAAGGAAGTTCATGCTTCATTAAACTGTTAAAGTGCATTGCTTGAGTTGATGCATCTCTTGGAAGAAACAAGCTGGGCAATCACATTGAGACTTCCCGTATGTAGCAGAGGTACAAATACAGAACTGAGCAGTCCCAGTGTGAGAAGCAACATTTTTTTTTTTGGTAGTGAAAGAGGAGAAATGAAGAACCAGGTGATTTAGTGAGGGTCACAGGCTCCTTACTCATCCCAGCATTACAGCCCCATCCTGACCATGTTAAAGACGCCTGGCTGAATTGTGGAGGTGGACAGTGGATCCCACCTGGGACAGGGGTTGGGATATCCCACCTGCCACAGTCCTGGCTTAGGGCACTGTCTCAAAGAGCCACGTTGCCTCTACTGGATGGATGCTTACGGATGGAGGGAGAACTAGGTCCACAAAATGCATACTTTAGAAACTTCTCTGGGATTGAAAAGGAAAACCTAAAGAGCTTCAAGGCAGCTACATGTGACCCTGTCTCTCTTTTTCCTGACCAAGCACTGCAGGAAGGAGCAGCCCCAAGGTTGCAATGGGCACATGGCCAACAGAAGCGAGTTTGTTACCAGCCAGGGATGAGATCTGCTCAAGGACAGAACCCCAACCTTGGCAAATGCCGCTGCATGATGAATGCAAGGACTGTTCCACAGTCCACTGACTTTCAGCCCCTCTGATGAACAAGACAGAAAATGTTTTCAGAAAACAGCTGGAATCTTTCCTCCCCACCCAACAAGAGCATAACATTTATTTTCTCTTAATCTCATTCTTGCTGAACGCTGAATAATTCTAGCTGAAACTTTCCAAAAACATGGCAGCCAGCCAGCCTGAAAAAAAAAAAAGTAGAGTCTGACAGAGTTATTAAATTAAGAAATTAAAGGCAAAGTTTTATAATAGGAAACAAGGAGCACACTATTGGTAGATACCAGCTTTCTTCTTCCAGACACTGAAATATAGCTGCCCTGCAGTGCTGCAATTGAGAGAGTTATAGATGGGAGGGTGGATGCATGGATGGATGGATGGATGGATGGATGGTTGGATGGTTGGATGGATGGATGCATGGATGGATGGATGGATGGATGGATAGAATAGAGTCATAAGAGGAAGAGAAATCCATTACCTGCAAAGGGCAAAACCAGGATGTTCCTCACAACACAGGGACTAGTGAGACTGTGAGGCCTCCTCCTTGGGGACATCCAGTATCTGCCAGGACGTGGGCCTTGGCACCCTACTGGGACAGGGCTGGGCCAGAGGGGCCTGGAGGGGCCTCCATCTTCAGCCAGGATGGGATTCTGTGAAATGAACTCAACACTGCACAAAGCAAGCTCTACCTGTGCAACTTTCTATAAAGCAGTTCTATTTGCCTTGGGAAACACAGGCTCATGACCCTCAAGACCACCGAAAGCATCATTGGGATGCAGTCCCAAATTGCACAGACTGACCTGGGGTTTCCAGGCAGCTCAGAAACATATGGAAACGTCATTGCAGAACTCTGGGAGCGGTGCTCCAGTGGGAAATGGAGCCAGAAACTGTAATCCAGTGAAAGACAGCTGGAGGGTAGCAGATTTCCACTGTAACCACAAAACATCAGAACTGCAGATACAGCAAAAGCTGTGAACAATCTGAAAATCTGCTTGGGCCAAGAATATTTGCATCCCATTTGGGATCAGCAGACCAAAACATTCAGACCTCAGGGGCACTGGCTCAAGAATTTTTGGATTGTCAGAGTCAGTGTCTTGTTCAGGCTTTTTTTTTTTTTTTTTTTTTTTTTTTTTTTTTTTTTTTTGTCCCTTTCCTTTATTTTGAATTATTAGGTCCTATCTTTTCAGCTGCCTGCTCTGGGCAGCTGATGGGATCAGATGGTTTTCTTGTCTGAAGATGCATCTGTGCCATATGCTTGTGAAAACGCACACACACAAACCAAGGCTGCAAGGAAAAGCCCAAGAGATCCCATTCAGCAGCCAACATCCTGCATCCCCAGTGTATAGTTCTTAGTTAGTTTCTTTTAATAGTCTTTCTATTAATTGATTTTATTATTTTGGTTCCTGAGCGATCCTTTCACTGAGCAGGATTGTGTTGTGTAAGATGCCGTGCAACGAAAACCAGTTTCTGGTGCAAAGAGATAGAATTGCCACTCCTTTTTCAAGCTACATTCCAAGTTTGCACCAAACTTCAAAGACTGGATGAGACTTTCAAGCCTTGTTGAGCAGGAAAGTGATAGAAAAGTAGGGTCAGCATCCCAAAACCAGACCCAAGAACATGCACCTCCCACCAAGGGGCCAGAAGATGCAATGACACAGGCTAGGCTAAGACCCCATCCCTTCTTCTTTCCTCAATTCCCATTTTGCCACACTGACCGTAGCAGGGATGACTGCATCCATTGCTGCAGGAAATCCTGCAGTGGGAAGGGATCATATCTGGGAGAGGAAGGAAGGCTGAGGAATGGGGCTGTCTGGGTTCAAAGCAAATATCCTGTGCCAGCCACGTCACGAGCCCCCTGACGTGTTCCCACCAGGCTTCCCAAGCCAAGGTTCCCTTGTGCTGCACCCCAGCAGCCACCACCTCTGTTCCCTCTGGACATAACCCTATAGAGATGCTTCCTCCCATGTTCTCCCTTCATTCTGGCATGAGCTATAGGAAGGTGCCAAGACCCAGCACTCTGGTGGAGCTGGGAGACCTGGTAAAATCCTGGCTTTGCCACAAGCCAAGCTGGACTTCAGGCTTCACTGGTCACCAGTCCATCACTCCTGCCAAATCTGGAGTTTCCCCAGCTTGGCTAAATCCATCACCTGCTCCTTTAGCAGGAGAATGGAGCTGATGTAGGGTCCAGATGCTGTCTTGCAGCCCTCCAGCTGGTTTCTTGGGGTAAATGGTCAACAGAGGCAGTGGGGTGTCTTTCCACCATCCCTGAAATACTTGGAATCTTACAAGCGCAATACCTGCATCCAAACAGGGATGCTGAAATCAATCTTTTACTTCCCATCACCCCTCCTCCAGCTCCCCAGTAAACCACCTCCCCATGCCTTGGGAGACACTAACCTCATCCACTGCACATCCACCCTGTATTCATCCCAACTGCAGGACCCCCAGCCTGGCCGCACACTCCTCAAAAAGCAAAAGTTCCTTGTCCCTAGAGCAGCTCATAATATGATTTCTTCTGCTCGGAAAGAGAAAACAAAAGATTTTCCATCCTCCCCAGCAGTACACAGCTCCTGAGTAGCAGGTTCTATCAATATGAACTTCAGCAAAGCATCAGTTGGACTAGATGATCCTTATGAATCCCTTCCAACTCGGGGTGTTCTGTGATTCTGTGACCACCAGCAGCTTTAAATGCAGGTTTCTAAAGCCCTCTAGGAGTGCTGCAGACAGTGAGCTGTTGGCAGAAAAGGAGAGCTGCTGTGCTTCTGGATACAGCCACTAGAGGATGGCAATGTCCCAGGTCACCCGCTTCATTCTGGAAATCCCCGAGATCCAGATTTGCAATACAGGCTGTACAACAGATCCCAATGGCGTGTGGCTTGGAGACCACTAAAAATGCTCCACTGGGTTACTCCGAGATTCCCACGCAGTGATGGACCCCAAAGAGCGTGTTGGGGTGCACAGGAACCCAACGATGGGATGCCATCCCCATGTCCTGCTTCACTCTCAAACAAATGCCTGGGAGCGATGAATGCAAGAGGGAGAGTCCAGCTGTGCCCCAAATGTGCTGCCTGAGGTAGGGCTTGAAGATACGTTCCTCCTCACGAGGAAGCATAGAAACAGAGCTGGGTTTGAATGAAACAACCTGTATCCCCTTTAAACAGTTCAGCTGTTCCTTCAAAATAAGACTGCGGTTAAGAGCGACCAAATTTGTGGCCAAATGAGCAATATTTGTGGGTGGGCATGGCCACTGTATGCTGCAGGTGGGTGATCTCAGAATCACAGAATCATCAATGTTGGAAAGGACCTCTAAGATCCCCAAGCCCAACCCCAACCCATCCCCACCATGCCCACTGAAAATGTCCCTCGGTGCCACACCTCCATGTTCCTTGAACACTTCCAGTGTTCCAACGGTGACTCCACCACCTCCCTAGGAAGCCTGTTCCAACCCAGCTACACGGAGCCGTGTCCCAGCGTGGTGCCATGCTGGGCTGACCCCAATGCACCCAGGTCCCTCTTGGACTGGGGAACCCCAAATGGGACATGGTCTTGTGTTGGTCCCAGGAGCTGCTCCATGAAGCTGCATCCCAGTTGGGTCCCCAGTGACATGGGATTATCCTGCCCTGGACATCTGAAGAACTTCAGGTGGGTCGTGTGTGTGCCTTTCTCCATCCTGCTGTTGGGTATGAAAGGTGAGTCCAGCCCAGGATTCCTGCTCCCTGTGATTAGATGACACCAAGGGATTAAGAAAATACAAGAAAAGGAATAAAGATCTCCATGTCCCCCAGGGCACCCTGCAGAACATGCTGGGGACGCGGCACTTTGGCCAGTTGCAATGGTCATTGGAGAGGGATATCTGCTGGCACAGTATCCACCTGGAGCATCCCTGAAATACTTTCCCAGTGCTAATTAAAGCCTCCGACGTAAGTTGTTTTATGCCATCAGCTTACATAACACCTAGGGTTAGTCAGGGCTTCCCACTGTGCCAAGGGCAGAGGTGGAAATAGATCCCCCCAGCTGCCGTCTCCACGCCTACTACCTGGCACCGGAGGGCTGGTGATTCTGCTGGCTTTGGGGAAGAGGTTGTGTGGCTGGAAAACAAGGTACAGGTGACAGCAGAGCGTGATGGAGCAGATGACCCAGCTCGTGGTGTCTTCAGAGGGGGCCCTCAGTCTGTCACCCCCATACAAACGGTGTCACCAAGCATCCAGACCCCAGGGAATTCAGGCTCAGCTTTCTCCACCCAAACAGAGTTATAAAAAGACATGGTGAGACCTGAGCTCCATCCAGTGCATTCCTTTCAGCAAGAAGAGTAGGTTTTCACAAGGGACCAGGCTGAAGTTTCAGAGCTAGAGCCAAGCCCTTCTGAGTCAAAGCTCCCTCCCGGCTCGCCAACTGGACGCGATCGCTCTGGTTTCACGGGGAAGGCACCTGGCCAGGAGGTGGATGAAGCATTGCTCAGACCAAGTGCTCCTCACCCGTGTGTAAAACGGGGCCTCGGTGACGTGGGTGGGGACAGGTTCCTCCTCTGTCAACTGGGAATCATCCCAAAGACGCTCGGCAGATGAACCGCTAGCCTACAGGGAAGCCCATGGGCAGAAGGGTGATGTGGGTCCCCTTGAAGTCTGAGGACACCTCCCTTTTTTTTTTGTTTGTGGGTCAACTCAACTAGACTGGCCTCTCCCAGTGCCTCGGGACAGCTTTGTGTTGAGCTGCAGCTCTCCCAGCCCTGTTCCTCTCCAGCTCCAGCCAAGGCTCTGCCCATGAATATTCCAGTCTTTTGGGAGACGCAATATATTTTTCACATCCTTCTGCTCTCTGCTCTCCATGAGATGCTCTCCTACATTTTTTCCTATGGATCTACAAGGAGCAGCCGATCTTTTCCCCTTCTATTCCCAAGGGTAGTGTGGCACAGCTTCTCTCAGTGCCCGCACAAAATCACAAAGCCAGATGCCTCAAGGGAGAACACGTCACCCTGGTGGGCAGTGCCTCAGTGTCCCTGTCTATCACAAGAGGATTAGCTCATTTCCAGGATGTTGTGAGGCCTGTAAATAAACATGGCCAGGGCAGGACTGAGCATCACATCAACCCAGCACCACCCAGGAAGAGGAGGTACAGCAGAGCCTCATATTCCTGATCAGCAAGGTGACGGGCAGGGATGTCACAGGGCTGGACATGTTGGGTTCCCTTATGCCCAAAACCAACTCCAGTCACTGTGCCTCAGCTTTTCAAGTCCTCTTGTTTATCCAGAGGGGTTATGCTTGGGTGCAGTAGGGTGGCGATTGTGCTGGGAGCTGCAGACTCCCATTGAGACATAAAGAACACGAGGAAATGGTCTCAAGTTGTGCTAGAGGTGGCTTAGGTTGGACATTAGGAAGAATTTCTTCCTGGAAAGGGTGGTGAGACATTGGAATGGGCTGCCCAGGGAAGTGGTGGAGTTATGGTCCCTTGAGACGTGTGGATGTGGCACTAAGGGGCATGGTTTAGTGGTAGACTCGTAGTGTTAGGGGGTGGCTTTACTTGGTGAATCCAAGGGTCTTTTCCAAACTAAATACTACTCTGATTATAGAACCAACAAGGAAGCTGGGCTCAGATGGTGTGGCAATCACCTCATAGTGCTACTACCAATGCAACATCACATCTGTGGGGTGCTTTTGTGCCTAGATCCAAAGTGGAGGCTCAGCAAGAGGAAAACCATCTGGAGGTGATCCATGGGCAGGAGCCTTGACCCAGCTTGTTCTGAGCATACCAGGTAGGGGAGCAGCTGGAGCTGGACAGTGCTCAGGGCAGCGATCACATCTCCCTGTCCTAGAATCACAGAATGGCTAGGGTTGGAAGGGACCTTAAAGATCTCCCTGGTAGCTAGTGATAGAATGAGAGGTAATGACCTCTAGTTGCATCAGGGGCGGGTTGGGTTGGATATTAGGAAAATTTCTTCTCCAAAAGAGTGGTGATGCATTGGAACAGGGTGCCCAGGGAGTGGTGGAGTCACCACTTGAGCACTGGAGGCGTTCAAGAATAATGGAGATGTGGCACTTGGTGACAAGGTTGGTGGGCATGGTGGGGGTGGGTTGAGGTTGGATTTGGGGATCTTAGAACTCTCTTCCACCCTTAATGATTCTGTGATTCTGTCATCCAGCCCCAAGCCCTGTTGTGGGCTGGTTGCACACACCAGACCAGGCTGCCCAGGGCCCCATCCAGCCAGGCCTTGAACACGTCCAGGGATGGGGCACCCACAGCACTCTGGACCAAAACATGAGCAACATTTCACAAAACCACAAAGTCGTGGAAAAAAAAACCCAAGACCCACCACCCACAGGAAGCCAAGCTGATTTGCAAACTTGGAGGAGCAGCATTAGAAGGAGGAATAAGGAAGATTTTGGGTTCCCCCTGCAGCAGGCGGATCAGTCAGTGCCATTTGCTGAGTTTCCTTCTCCCCAGACCAGGCTCAACCTGCTGGATGGGAAGCTCGTGGTGCAGCGCTCCGAGGTGTTTACCCATGCTACGGTCTGTCAGAGCGTGATGCTATCAGCAGTCACCGCCTTGCCTGTACTTGCAGCAGGTAATATGCATTCAGTATGAAGGGTGGGGACTTTCCTCCCTCCAGACTTAAAGGCAACTTCACAGAGCAGCATCTGTCTCTAATCAGCGCGCAACGAGCGCAGACGTTTGATGGCCACTCTGCCAAATTTTTCAGGCGTGCACTCTCTGGCTGAGGGCCACTGGTAGCCATGAGAACAGTGCTGGAGATGACATTTCTTGCAGAGGCTCCCAGGGATTTATTCTCCTCTCTTTTTCTCTTTCCTTCTCTTTATTTTTTATTTTGCGTGTGTGTGTGTGTGTGTCCGCTGGAGAGCAATGCTGTGATGTCCTCAAGCTGACAAAAGGGATCTAAAGCACTCTGTTCATCCCAGTATTGTTGGATGGCCTTGCACACCCACCACTGGCACTGCCCATTGCATGGGTACTCAGCTGGTTCCTCCCAGATCACAGAATTGTAGAATCACAGAGTTAAAGAATCATTTGAGTTGGAAGGGATCTTTAAAAGTCCAACTCCCTTGCAATGAACAGGGGCACCCACAGCTCCATCATGTTCTCAGAGCCCCATCCAGCCTGACCTGAATGTCTCCATGGACAGGGCACCCACCACCTCTCTGGGCAACCTGTTCTAGTGCCTTGCCGCCCTTATCTTAAAAAACTTCTTCCTTACACCCAGTGTAAACCTCCCCTCTTTTAGTTTGAAACCATTTCCCATCCCTAAAAACTGCAGAAATTTCTGAGTCTCGGGGGGATGCTGGTGAGATGGATGGAGTGGCAGAGCCTCCGTGCTGCTGGATGTGATGCTCCTATTGCTAAAATCCAAGCAGAGGTTTTGGGTGAGGCAACGTGTGCTTGTGGGACTGTCCGGGTCTGCACAGGGCTGCTTGGCCCCGATCCTGGATTGGAGCATTCCTGCCTCTGTATGGCTGATGTTCTCCAGATGTTTCGCATCACAGCCTCATGTAGAAAGCCACGAGTCCAAACAGAAAGATACACATACAGCCTATGGCTCAGGAAGTCCCGAAGCAGCAAATTGCCGGAAGCTGCAAGAATATAATGTGGAAAGCATTCCCCTGGCTTGGCCCTCGCCTTGCATTCTTCCCCAGCAGCTCCTCAGGTCCCCACCAGTGTTTGGATGCTGGAGGAGACTGGAAGTGGCTGGGGGCCAGGAGGATCTCTTACCAGCTTGCATGCCTCTGGGTCTGCTGTCTGAATTGCCCATTTTCAGTGGATTTGAAGAGCTGGGACAAGGCTAGGGACAAGGCATAGTGCACCAAAGCGTGTCCAAGTCTCACCACCCAGCTGGTCCCCGTGGTAGCTGGTCCCCATCAGCAGAGGAAAGGAAGAAGGCGTTCATGGGGTATACAAGGATCTGGTTGAGTCACGGGAATTCCCAAGCACAGCACAGGAAACTGCCTGCATCATAGGAGCAAGTGTTCCCCTGCTCCGGAAGAAGACACTTGAAATGTTTTCCTGACATCAGTGGTGGGAAAATGGCCTTGGCAGTCATCTCTCCATCCTGCCAAATCACGCACATTACAAGAGGTAATGACCTCACATTGCACCAGGGGAGGTTCAGGTTGGATGTTAGGAGAATGTCTTTCTCCTAAAGAGTGGTGATGCATTGGAACTGGCTGCCCAGGGAAGTGGTGGAGTCACCATCCCTAGAGGTGCTCAAGGAAAGGTTCACACTGAGTGACATGGTCTAGAGCAGGCACAGGCACAGGTTGATGGTTGCACTTGATGATCTTAGTGGTCTTTCCAGTGATTCTATGATTCCAAGAAATGTGGAGATGTGACACTGAGAGACATGGTTACTGGGCATGGTGGGGATGGGTCGATGGTTGGACTTGATGATCTCTTCCAACCTTAATGATTCAATGATTCTAAGAAATGTGGAGATGTGACACTGAGAGACATGGTTACTGGGCATGGTGGGGATGGGTCGATGGTTGGACTCGATGATCTCTTCCAACCTTAATGATTCAATGATTCAACGGTTCTATGATATTTCTCAGTGTGAAGGCGAGTGGAGATCACCCAAATTCTCCTTTCCTATTGGAACTGGCAGCAGACTGCACCACCGCTGAGCAACACAGCATGCTGAAGGGGAGGCAGAGCCTCAGGGCTTGGGTTGCCACTCAGGAGCAGGACCTGCTCCACTCGTTGGGCTGGACCTGATGCTCAGCACGAGGTGTGTGGGTGGGTGCGAGGAGGTGGGTCACCCGTGGGCAAGGCCAGCGAAAGCAGCCTTGTCCCTGACTCACAAAGCAATTTGTGAGTCAAAGCTCATGGGTGATGGCACCCGACCACAAGGAGGAGGGAGGAATCAAAGTCCTGCTGATGCCACAGAGGGAGTGGAGAAGAGGTCAGAGGAAGGAGCACTGAGCCGTACTTCCTCAGAGAGGATCTTCCCAACATCCTTCCCAAGATCTTCTCAGGAAGATCCTTCTGGAGGTCTTCTGCATCCCTCCCCAGAGGTGGAGATGGGGTGGGAACTCCCATCTCATCTCATCTTTGCCAATTTGCTGTCCACGCTGTCTCTTGGTTCAGACAGCAAAGCCACCCCATAGACCTCAGGGGAAAGGAGGGAGAAAAGGAACCAAGGAGCGATGGCACCAAATAGCTGTGACAGATGTCCCCATGTCCGGGCAGAGACAAGGTAGAGGGCAGATAGACTGTTTTTATGTCCCTTCTACCACCGTCACACACCAAGATGACCAAAGCCCATTTCTGTTGGCTGAGGTGAGCCTGCACCACATCTCTGGCAGAGGGGCTGAGATTTCAGCAGTGTAGACCTCACCCAGAACTACAGTTTGGGAAAAAGCCCAAGGGAAACAGCCTCCTCCTCCAAGCCCGAGGGTGAATCTCAGCCATGAGGAGAGAAGGTTGAACTGGAATCTTCCCACCAGGGCTGATGTCTTCTGTTCACCCAGCTTGGGCTGCATGGGTGGAAGCAAGCCTAACTGCAGTGGCAACCCAACAATGTCACCACCTAGAAGCCAGCAGCAAAGAGCTTGGCCCTGTCCCACAAGCCTATTGTGATCCCCCATAGGAGCAGGAGAACTTCACAGGACACAACTGGGTCCCATCCCTGGCTTGTCATCCCATTTCTCCTGGAATTACAGCAAGTTTTCTACCTTCCCAAGGAGATAGACCCACCTCCCTTTATCACCCCATCTCTCTGCCATAAGGCCTGGGCATGCAATCCTGCTGGATTCAGCTGCCTTCACCCATCAAGTAGGAAAAACTGGATCTTCCCATTAATAAAGAGCAGTGTGATTAGCGGGAGAAAGTGAATGCTGTGGCTTTCTCTCAATTGAGGTGATGAATCAGAGCTTGGACATGCATCCTTGCTCCCCCAGAGATGCTGTTTTAGGGTGCTGCTGTCTGACGAGCTCTGCACTGTCAGCCAAAGCGGAAACTGAGGCAGGGAGGAAGGTGTACAAATGGGAGCTGATGGCCAGAGGCAGAAGCCTTGCTGGCCTTCAAGAGGAGAACCCATGATGGCCATGCTCTGGACCCAGCCGCACTCCTGGCATGCCAAAAAAGGCAGACTTTTCTCCCAAGACGTGCTGAGGACACACTGCATGCATGGTTCCAAGCTTCTCCAAGGTAGGAATGGCAGAACCTGATCTCCAGCTGCATTTGCTTCCCAAATTGATCCCACCCCTGCAGGGACAGGGTTTGGCAGGCTCCTTACCCAAAGCAGGAGCAACAGCCACAGGCATCGCTGGCAGGTTCGGGCACACCCCTCTATGCAAGGTGAGGATTCCCACAGCAGGAATAGGACTTCAAATCCCAAAAGTCAGCTCCTTGCATCGTAACTCAGGGAGGGCCAGCATTGTCCTCAAGGATTCTGCGGGTCATAGACTCACAGAATCACCTGGGTTGGAAAAGACCTTCAAGATCACCAAGTTCAACCTGACCTACCCAGTCCCACCATTGAACCATGTCCATTAGTGCCACATCTACGTATATCCTAAACACACCCAAGGATGGGGACTATACCACTTCCCCGGGCAGCCTGGTTGAATTCTTGACCACCCTCCAGCTGCTCTTTGTTGGGCAACTTCACCACCTTCCTCCTGGCAGGTGGCATCTCAGGAGCTTCCCACCACCAACACATTGGCAAAGGCCAGCTTGGATGGGGCCCTGGGCAACCTGATCTGGTGGGTGGCAACCAGCCCACAACAGGGGCTTGGAACGCAATGATTTTTGAAGTCCCTTCCAACCCAAGCCATTCCATGACTCTATGACATCCAGAATCTGTTGCCTTGAGCAGTTCCACCACTGCTCCAGCAAGGAGACACGGACGCAGCAGCTCCTTGAGTTTCTCGCTACAGCCTCACCATTACCAAGCATGCAAGATGGTGGTCAGAGCATTGACCATGATCAGGCAAGAGGAAGAATTAATGAAAACCAGCATAGCATCATAGAATATCCAAAGTTGGAAAGGACCCACAAGAATCATGGAGGCTCCACACAGCGCTACCCAAACCAAAACCCTATGGCTGAGAGCAATGTCCCAGTGCTCCCTGAGCTCCGTCTCTGGGACAGAACCATTCCCTAATCCCCAACCTGACACAACTCAGTGCCATTGATGGCCATGGAGATGATGGTCAGGAGGAGCCAGGGCTGAGTCAGGAGCGATGCCCACAGTTGGGCATTACGGGGCCAGAGTTTCAGGTTGAACAACACCTCCTCGTCTCGCCCAGGAGTGGAGGCCTCGGTGTGGGAGCTGAGGTCATGGAGCGTTCAACCACACCTCGGGAGGCTCTGACAAATCCTGCCAACCCCATATCATCTTCTTTGTCACCACGGCCTCCTGTCTCCAGTGCCACCACCCGTTCCCACTTCCCCATCCCCATCTCTGCCGCCGCTCTGTCCCGAGTGTCACCTCCTGTCCCCACACCACGCCACTCCCCGCCCTCAGTGCCATCCTGTCCCCAATATCACCTCACGTCCCCAGCGCCATCTCCTGTCCCCACACTACACATCCCCTTGTCCTCAGTGCCACCCTGTCTTCGGTGCCACCTCCTGGCCCCGCGCCACTTCCCTGTCCCCACTGTCACCTCCTGGCCCCAATCCCATGTCCTCAGTGCCATGCTGTCCCTGGTGCCACCCTATCCCCTATCATCTCATGTTTCCACAGCCCCTGTCCCCTTGGTCCCCTTGTCCCTACTGACCCCATTGATTCCCCATTCCCCCTGTCCCCCCCGTCCCCACTGTGCTCATGTCCCCACTGTCACCCATCCCCCCATGGACTCCCCCTGTTCTCCATGTCCCCATCGTCTCCAGTATCCAAATTATGTCCCCAGTGTCCCCATTGTCCTCTCCACGTCCCCAGTGTCTCCCCATCGCCTCCACTGACACCCCGTCCCCATGTCCCCATGCCCCCATTGTCTCCCAT
>NC_034412.1:95139496-95159103 GCF_002078875.1 Numida meleagris
AAAAAAAAAAAGTGGGAGAAGCATCTCTAACCTTTTAGTCTGGCAAGAGGTAAATATTGTAGACTATTTGGGCCAGAACTGCTCACCAAAAGCATGTCCCAGTTGGTGGCGCAGAGGTGTAAGAGCCATAGCAGTGTGATGTATTTTTCTAGCTACACTGAAGCTTCTTTTCCTTTTGCCAAGTTTCTTTGGCAGCTGTTACTCAACTTGTTTCAGTAGTTATTCCTTGGAGCTGGGCAGCACTAGGAGGTCCCTTCTAGATGGAGGGCCAACAGCTGCCAGAGGTGAAAATTTTGAATGTAAATAAGTAAAACAAAGAAGGGGAGAGCTTATGAGAAAACAGAGCCAGGTACTGGGATTAGTCTGCCTCAGGCACTGATAGTTATGATGCCACAAAGGCATAAAGTAGTGAAGGTTTTGGACAGCCCTGATGAAGTGATGGTGTGTAGTTCATTAGTCTGCAATAGCAACCTCTAACTTTTCCTTTAATGTTGGGAAGGAAATGTATTCCTGATAGCAAGCTGCATAATTCTCAACAGAGAGAGATCAGAACCTCTGTAGAATAACTCACTGCATCTATTTCATTATACTGTGAGTTATTCAATAGATTACATTCCTAGTTAACATGCCTAACTTTTTGTTAGGTGGGATTATTCTGAGTCTAAGCTACTTGCATCCCCTAAAAAGTCTGAAAAAGAAGAAAAATGCTAGCTTTTTTTGTTTATTCAACATCTGAACACCAAGGGAGTATGGATTCTCATAACTCATTAGCAGGACATAGAGTCTCAGAGAAGGAATTCATACTGCAGCTCGCTTGGGAACTTCAGGCTTTTGTGTGACTTAGTTTTCCATGTCCCAAACTTCTCTAAGAGTCCAACTTTTCTGACATGTTTTTTTCATGAAGTAGAGCTAAGAAGGAAATGATTTTGTAGCCATGATCACGTAGGTCAGGAAAAGAAATGAAAGTGAAGTGTGCGAGATTTATACTCACTTTTTCCTCTGAGTTTCTCCCAAGTAATTTGGGAGGAACTCAGTTTCAAGTGTTATAAATGTGCTGTGATGAATAACGTTGCAACTGGAACATTATCAGTGTGATCTGAAGGTGGGTTTGGAGATCGCATCAGGCTGCTTGACGGTGGAAATGGAGCTAGTTAAAATTCAGATGTTTTCTGCATGAGTCAACATGAGACTGAGGTGGTAGGAGTTAGAATATCTGCACATCTTTTGTTATAGATAATGTGATTATATTATCACTTCAGCTCAACTATAAAAAGATCTCAAATTTGCACTAAAAAGATCTTTACCCCTTTTCTGCTGATCACTGCTTAGAGTATTTTACACAAGAGGTTTGTTATCTTTAATAGCACTAAAATTACTTAAAGCAATTACCTGCATCATTTTAAGCTCTACAGAGGTTATTAAAATAGTCTCATGGCAACTGTAAAGAAATATGAAAATAAGTGAAGACTAAATTTTATTTTGTATCGAAGTTAGTTGGATGAAGTATGCTTGGTTGTTAATTTGTAAATAGGCAGTTTTACTGAATACCTTTCTCTTTTGGCCTCCCCCTGTTATGAAATTAGAGGTGGGCCTGACTTTAAAGAATCCATTTCAACTTCAGGACAAACAGAAAAATCCCACTAAACCAAGTATCAAAATAAGCTATGTGGCATTCTGACAACAGCATCTTTGGACAGAAACAAATCAGAGCTTTGAAAATATTAAGACTTTTACAATGCAGTATATCAGAAACTAACTACTTAAAAGAAGACCTAGTGTCCTATCTTTCACACAGTTCTGATTTTTATTTCCCCCCCCACCCCCCCCTTTCCCTCCCCCTATGACGTCACTCTGCCCCAACTCGGGGCGCGCCGCGCATGCGCACCCCGACGCGCCGTGCCCGTGCCCGTTGGCGGGCGGGGTCAGGAGGGGGCGGGGCTCCATCCGGGTCCCTCCCCGCCAGCGGCAGAGCGGCGGCCGGGCTCGGGGCGAGGCGGTGAGTGCGGGCCGGGATGGGGGCTCGGGGCTGCGGGTGGAGGAGCTGGGTTTGGGTTAGGGCTTCTCCTTCTGCTTTTTCCCTATGGTGGCAGGCCTCCCCCCTCCCCTCCCCTCCCGTAGGGCAGGGATCCCCCATCCCGTTGCACTGCTCTGTTGGCCGGGGATCTCCTTCCAGCACCCCTGTGGGGGCAGGGCCCTGCCCTCCAGCACCCCTATGGGGCAGGGCTCCCCATCTAGCACCCCTGCAGTGCAGGGCACCCTCCCCACGCAGTCCTCTGTGGGGCAGGACCTCCTCCTTGTGCGCTGCCCTGTGGGGCAGCCCCTTCTCTGTGCTGTCCCCTGTGGGGCAGCCACTTCCAGCACTCCTCTAGGGCAGGACCCTCCCCCTGAGCCATCCCCTATGGGGCAGGAGCCCCTTCCAGCACCTCTATAGTGCGCTGTCCTATGGGGCACTCCCTTCCAGCAACCCTCTGGTGCAAAACCCCATCCCTGCGTGCTGCCCCATAGGGGCTGCCCTCCCTCCTTTGTGCGTTCCCCTCCTGCACGCACCCCGAGTGTCTGTCCCCTGTGTCGTGACACCCTTTCTCTATAAAGATCCCCACTTGGAGGACAGCCCCGTCCCAAGCCCGCTGCGGACACCCCTGTCCTGCATTAAGGGTGGAACGAAGCGTGGCACAAAGGGACAGGGGACACTTCCCCGCCCCGCGTTCCCTCCCTGCACCCCGACGAGGGGATCCCCACCCGCCAAGCCCCGAGGCGGCGATGCGCCCGCGCGGGCTGCTCGGGTTTAATTTAAGGGGAAAAAAATGAAAGGAAAAAAAAAAAAAATAAATAAAATGAGGTTCTGGGATGGAAGCGGTACAGCGGGGCGGGCGTTGTTGCTGCCATGCAGGCACGTACCGAGTTTGCTGCTTTTTGGCACCGGCTGCGCGCGGGTCCCATAGGACGGCGAGCTGCGGGGGAAAAGCAGACCTCTTGGGATCTTTTTTTTTTTTTTTGGGGGGGGGGGTTGTTTTATTCTTCTTCTTCTTTATTTTGCGCTTCTTCTGCTCCCCTTTGTCTGGGGAGGAACGCATCTCCCGTTCCCAAAACCCTTTGCACCTTTGCTGTCCCCGTGATGCCCACGTGTGCCCCTAACAAAGCACGGCCGGACCCCGTGTGCCATTCCCCATTGTGCATATGGGGTTTGTTGTTCTTTTTTTCCCATTCCCCCCCACCCCCCCCACCCCACACACACACACACCTTTGGCAGGAGCTGTGCATTACATACGGCTCTGGCACGCTCCCCGCTTTTGATCCGGAGCTTCCTGCCTGCACAACGTGTTCAGCAGCACGCGAGCAGGGACGCGGACAGGGCTGCTCGCCTCTCCTCGTCCCCCCTTTATTTCGCCCAGTAAGTCTTGCAGGAGGTGTACTCTGGCTTCTGGCTGTGAAATAATGCAAAGTTTGCATGGCGTGCTCGCAGTGGGACTGAGGCTTATTCAGCAAATGCAAGTTGTTAACGCCGCTTCGATATCGGATTCAGTGTTGAAGTCCCTATTGGAATCATAGAATCATTAGGGTTGGAAAAGACCACTTAAGATCATAGAGTCCAACCGTTGACCCATCACCTCCGTGCCCACTAACATTTTTCCTAATACTTTTCCTGATATTTTTCCAGCCTGTCCCCCTCCCCCGTTCACACGTTCGTTTTAATAGTGAAACTGTAGCCTGAGTTCGTAGCAATGCTGTTTTGATGCCATCTGTAGCAAAAATTAAACACAGATTTGGCCCGGAGCCTGGGAAGACAACAAACTTTTGGCCTCAGATAACTGGGGGAGGAAGGGTATAGCTCCCGGCAGATGGAGTGCTTGGGGGCAAAGTGGAAGGAACTCAAAATGCAGCAATTGGTGTATTTAGAGGGAGGGGGGGAAAGGGAGGGCAGTGCTGACATTGCCACGGTGTGCGCCTGGTGCAGCTTCATAGAGCCATGTCACCTAATGGGCTGAGTTGGAAGGGACCTTAAAACCATCTAGTCCCTGGGTTTGTAGCGACGGTGGACCAAAGTTCCCAGCCATCCTGGCGGCTTTTGTGCTTGTGGACCCCCCTCTCTGCCCCTCTTCGTGGAGTCGTTTAGGTTGGATAAGACCTTTGGGATCAGCGAGTCCAAGCCGACCCCACGGCAGCTGTAGTGGAGAGGATGCACTGCACGGCCCATCCTGCTCCATGCACCACAGGACCTCGGTGGAGCTGCTCAGAGAACATCTGTAATGGGACAGCAGAAGGCATTGCTGCAGCAACGCGACCTCCTCTCCAACCTGGCCCCATGGCTGCTTCCTCACAGACCCATGGGTGCACCCAGTGGGCATCCTGCAGCCGTCCCAGCATCGGTGCTGCTGGACATGACCTCCACGCAAGGCTTTTGCACTTGGTTGCTCTGTGGTTCCCATGGAAGGCGCACGTCAGAGCACAGAGGGCGGGGTTTGGGGGAATTCCCCTTGCATTTGAGTGTTTCAGAGCACGGGGGTTCTGTTTATTTTTGTTTCCTGCAATGGCTCACCATGAAGTCATCGTTTGTTGACGTGCGGTAACCGTCCTTCACTCCGACATCCCCGTGCCGTGGCTCAGACTTTGCCTGGGGAGCGACCTGCCGTGCTTTGGGTTGGGAGACTCAAGGCTGGAGGTGATGCTGGGAAAGCACAGCAAGGACGGGGCTCTGAGCACCTGGTGGAGCTGTGGGTGTCCCCGTTCATTGCAGGGAGTGGGACCAGATGGCCTTTAAGGGTCCCTTCCAACTCAAACCATTCTATGATTCTGTGAAAGGAAGCAGCAGCACCGGTGTATGGTTGTTTCCCGTTGTTGTGCCTGACAGCCGTGTTAAAAATTTGTTTTTTAACCTGAAAAGTGGGAATGCTGAGCATCGTCTCTGCATCCAGGGATGTGTGGTACCTATGTGCTCAGTGGGACTTGGAGCTGCGTTGTTCGGGTGCTCAGAACTGCTTTTTGCCTGTCCATCACACCTGCAAGTAACCCCGGCTTGCGTGTCCTTAAGCTTGCATGAATTCACTGATATCTGCAAGTGTTTGAACCTGAGTGCTTCATGAGGATGGATCAGCTCAGGGTGGTGGTGCCGGTGAACGTACCCAGACCTCACTGTGCCCCAAACCCGGATGCACCCAGGGAGCGAGAGGTAACGACCTCAAGTTGTGCTGGGGAGGGTCAGGTTGGATATTAGGAAACATTTATCCTCTGGAAGAGTGGTCAGGCATGGGAACAGGCCGTGCAGGGAGTGGTGGGGTCACTGTCCTTGGAGGTGTTCCAGAACCGTGGGGATGTGGCACTGAGGGACACGGTCAGTGGGCACGGTGGGATGGGTTGGGGTTGGGCTTGGGGATCTTAGAGCTCTTTTCCGACCTTAATGATTCATAGGGTGGCCTTGGATGTCTCAGTGTTACAGCTGACACCTTGCTCATCCGGCTTAAAGTTCGCTGTCAAAGCACGAGGAGCACGCCTGGTTTATTTTGCAGCTTTCGTGCTCCCTGCATCACTGCTTTTGCGAGCAGGACGAGACCGGAGCAAAGGCCTCATTTGTTTCCCTGCTCTCTCCTTCTGCTCTGCGAATGTGGGAAGCAGCCAAGCCCAACTCCGTCTGGTTTTTATTACCGTGGAGGATCAGGCTGCAGGGATCGGGCTGCTTTTAACTCACAAAGCACCCGGCAGGAAACCACGCCAGTTCCCAAGCAGCGAGAGAGAAACTGAAAGCTGTTGGCCAGGAGAGCGGCCCTGGGTTTATTTGAGCCATTTCCCAACACTGGTGCTTGGAAATAGCAGGGCGTTTCACAGCTCCCTGGCTGGGAAGAGCATTTTTTTGGGGGGGGAAAAAGCCAACAAACAGCTGCGGGGCTGGAGCAGAGCGGCGAAGTGGATTTTGACCCATCGGTCGTCTCTGAGGCAGGATGGAAGGCAGAAAGTGAGAGGGTGGGAATGCAGATATCCCATCCGATGGGGTTTGGGGAGCCCTGGTTCATCCGGGTTGGTGCACTAATCATAAAGTCACTAAGGTTGGAAATGACCTCTAAGGTCCCCAGGTCCAACCCAACCCATCCCACCGTGCCCACCGACCATGTCCCTCAGTGCCACATCTCCACAGTTCTTGAACACCTCCAGGGACGGTCGCTCCACCACTAGGACAGCCCATTCCAATGCCTTACCACTCCTTGGGAGAATAAGTGTTTCCTAATATCCAACCTGAAAATGCAACCATTGAACATCCAAGCATTCAATGCATCCCATCACTGGGATGGCTCCTCCTGCTCAAAACAATATCCTGGCGCCGGGTCGGGATCGCGTTCAGCTCCTCTCCGCTCAGAGTGCATATTTCTGCCTGCCTTTAAAGATGCGCTTTTCCCATTGTTCTGCAGAGAGCCCTCAGCTGGGCTGGGCTTCCCCCGGGGCGATTTCCTGGCGGGTTGGTTATGAAGACAGCTGCGTTTTTAGTTTTTCTTTTGTTTCCCTTTTTGTGAGCTCAGCTGAGCATGTACACACGGAGTGGAACAAAAGCCGGCCCTGATCTGCGCCGACGTGCTCCCGGCAGCTGGCATAAAAGAGGGGGTGGTCCGGGCTGAAATTGTGGATGGAACGGGTTGGCTTTCTTCTTTTGGATGGAAATTTGGATGTTTTGTATCTTGTCACTGTGGGTGCAGACCCGTAGTGTTGGTGTGAATCTGTGCTCCCACTCTTTCCCCACTTTTATTTGGAGTAATACTGTAGGGAACCTGGCTTTACCAGTGGGATTGGACTGGATGATCCCAAGAGGTCCCTTCCAACCCCTATGGTTCTGTGATTCTGTAATTTCCAGCCGGATCAGCCCCAAGCACAGACCTCAAAGAACAGGAGGGGCTGAGTTTATGCAACCCCCCAGAATCCATCCCAGAGCAGGTGGGACATGGGTACAGCATCCCCCAGATGGGATCCAGCCCCGTGAACGCGCTGCTCCCCTCATCCGAAGGGCTGTCGGCGCGGGCTGTGCTCTGCCTTTGTTGACATCTGGTTGGAAACTTCTTAAATCCTCTGGCGAGGGGGTAATTCTAATCCCCCTCAATGAGATCAGCGGATTAGTGTCTTATAAAATTGGAGGATTAGCTTGAGCCATTTTTTCTTTATTTTTTTTTTTTTCCCTTCCTTTCTGTGCAGCATCGGGTCATTGCCGTACCGTTACTAAGAGAGATGGGGGGCTTTGCACTTTAGAAAGCTGAACCAAATTATGCGATTTTTCACGAACCAAAGCATTGAAAACTATATCTTTAATCCTCGCCCTTGTTCCCCATGGATTTTTGTGCAGCATCAGGGTTTTTTCAGCGCGTTGGCATCGTGCTGCGTTAAGTCATCCAGCTGTGGATGGTTTGCAGCCCTTGTGCAGGTAGGCATTGAGCTGGCCTGGAGGATTTCTTTGGCAAAATTTTGCATGGAGGCATCTCCATGAAGACTTCTTGGGAGTAGTGTTGTTTCCCAAGGCTGATCCTCTGTTGGTTATCTCAGAGGGTTCAGGACCCATGGAGAATGTGACTACGTCACGAGTGAAGGATGGGAAGGAGAAACTCTGCATCCTGCACTAATTACAACCCATGCCTTCGTCAGGATGCAACCTACAGCAGCATTCATGATGCACGGTGGAGGGTTTGCTCCAACCCTGTTGCACTGCCTACGTTTGCAGGGTTTCCTCACGTAGCTTTTTCCTTGACCCACGGCAGCTGTGATCTGGGAATGCCTGGCTGCCGCCCAGAGCTTTTAAATCCCTACAAAGGCAAACTCATCGCTTCCACTGCCCTAACGAGGCCATGGTGCTCTCATTGAA
Organism: Numida meleagris; assembly: GCF_002078875.1. Lineage (NCBI taxonomy): Eukaryota > Metazoa > Chordata > Aves > Galliformes > Numididae > Numida > Numida meleagris. Next base: position 95,147,328 of record NC_034412.1, read on the forward strand.
CTGTGCCAGGAGCCGCTGCAGTGACATTTCAGCAGCCTTCATCCCATGAATTCAAATGTGACTTAATGCAGAGGCCCCGCGGCGTGGAGAAAGAGCTCCTTCCCCTTCAGAATGCCAATGGCACGGCTGCGTAACCCTGTCCTCATCTCATCATGGGCTGGTTGGTTGGTTTGTTTGTTTGTTTTGCCAAAAATGAGCATTTTGCAAATGCAACTTTGCACTTTGCAAAGTTGAGGAAAGCGGGGAGCGGGCTGAAAGAGCCATAGTAACGTTAAGAGTGGCGTTGGGAAGATTTGGGGCCTCACTTCTTGGTTTCAAAGGATGTGCTGGCCATGCAAGGCTGCAATTTAATACTTAGATTAACTCAAATTATCTTTAACTCGTAGTAAAAGCTTAAGCAAGGGCTCCTGGGCATCATGCGCTCCCCTGACCTTTAAGAAGACACTCGATGCAGCCCTGTACTCGTCACTGAGGCAGCTCGTTAGCATCAGCAGTATATTATGCCTTCTAGGAGTTGATTCAGAGTCCAGGAATTTGCAGAGCTCCGACAGTGATGGGGAGCCTCGCTGCTGTCCTCAGCTTGGCAGCCTTGGAGCAGGCAGAAAATAGTCGGCAGGCTTTGTTCAGCCTGCTGCAAAACAAGAGATAATGGCCTGAAGTTGTGCCTGGGGAGGGTCATGTTGGATGCTGGGAGATTTCTTTGTAGGAAGAGCAGTCGGGTGCTGGAACAGGCTGCCCAGGGAGTGGTGGGGTCACTGTCCCTGGAGAGGTGGTCAAGAACTGTGGAGATGTGGCTCTTGGGGACATGGTCACTGGGCATGGTGGGGATGGGTTGGGATTGGAGCTGGGGATCTTAGAGCTCATTTTCAACCTTAATGATTCTGAAAGCAACCCAAACGCTAAGCAGCGTTCTCTAAAGTCTTTGTAGTGGTTTTTGTCTTTTTTTTCCAACAAGTTCTGTGTCAACAGCAGGGCCTTAACTTTTGTTTGTACTAATTGAGGTGAGGCTTAGACTGAGGAGGAACCCATGTAGGAAGCAAAGTCCTTGGGCAAAATGATGAGTTTGGGCAGGCAATGCTCAACGTGCTTGTCCATCACCTCCCAGCTCCCAGCACCTGTGGTCCCTTGGTGTTCTCCATCCCACTGTGGTCATAGAATCATAGAATCACCAAGGCTGGGAATGATCTCTGAGATCACCCAGTCCAACCGTTCACCTACCACCAATGTTTCCCCGCTAACTCATGTCCCTCAGTACCACATCTAAATGTTTCTTGAACACCTCAGTGACTCCACCACTTCCCTGGGCAGCCCATTCCAGCGCCCGACCACTCTCTTGGAGAAGAACGGAGAACAGGAGGACAGTATACAGGGATTTTCAGGGACGCCAAATGCTTTGCGAAATCCATTAGCAGAGCAGAACGAAAGGTGAAAGATATATTTCCCCAGAACTCAGTAATTTTGTTAAGCCAGAGGACAGGCAGGCCAACTGCATGACTCCTATTTCCTGTAGATAATAGGAAAAATACTGTATGATGGTGATGTGGTGATGGTTTATATTCCCAGGAGGCTGAGGTTTGGGTTATTTGGGTTTTCCCAGAGGGTTTCTAGTGCTGTCAGCATCTTAACATCCAGCCCTCGCAGAAATATCGGGACTTTTGGGGTTGCTCTTCCTTAGGGTTTGTTGGTGATTTGGGTTTGGTGTCCAGCTTTTGGCATCAAGCTGCCTGTTCTTCTTACCCTTCTCACCCTTATTTTTGGTGAAAATTGAGAGAATGGATCCACTGAGAGCGTTCCTGGGGGCCAAAATCCAGGCTCTGGGCTTGAAGGGAGCAGCAGGCAGTAATATAAAGATTTTTTTTTTTTTCTGTTAAAGGAGCTTAGGAAGCAGGGGTGAAAGGATTTCAGGAGGTTATAGCATCCATCTGCTTGTCAGTGTAAAAGAATGGAGAAAGCTGGTTGCTTTTTTGCTTCGCAGAATGCGATTTGCTTTTGTTTAGCATGGTGAGGTTGGCTCAATCAAAGCCAGATTGTTTTCCTAGTTAGGATATCTTTGGAGCATCTGTTGTCTGCGTCCCTCAGCTCCTTCCATCCAGATGCAATTTACAATTCACAGAATCACAGAATGACTTGGGTTGGAAACACCTCAGTGATCATCAAGTCTCAACCCCCCTGAATGGCTTGGGTTGGAAGGGTCCTCAACGGTCATCTAGTTCCATTATCCATGTGTTTTAACGCTGGGTTTGGGCTGGCAGAGCTTCCAAGAAGCCCATTAACTGGGGAAAACCCAGTAAATCAGGAACTTAGCACTTGACCATGGGATGGGGCATGGTTCCGTGGTGAGTACCACGAGGGATGGTGCCAGGAGGAGGCACAGCACATCCATTCCCACTGCACCTTGAGCTCAGCAGGTCATGACATCGCATCTGAGACGGAGCCACGTGCGAGGTAAAGGGGGAAAAAAAAAAATCCACAGAGCCAAAGGGAAGACATTCCTCAAGCATTACCTCATCACTGAGCTGCGATTGAGCCGTATTTGGGCAATCTGCGTGCATGTTTGGATGCACACAGCATCCAGCGTCGGTTTCCCGAAGGCACTGCGCCGGACACACAGATGCTGTGGCCACTTGACGAACTTCCTGTGGCTTTACCAAAACTCGTAGCATTGCCTGGAAATTCCAGCAAAACAATGCCAGGGCAGCCCAATAGCTGGCTGCTTTCCTTCTTCCTGCTGCCGTCATCCAAGGGGGGCCCGAGCAGCACGCGCTGGGTTAGACTGGATAAAAAAGCAACACTGTTTTGTTTTGTTTTGTTTTTTTTATTATTATTATATTTATTTTGCCTTCTTTTTTTTTTTTTTTCCCCTGGAATTTGCAAAATCTGCCTCAGCAACAGCATGGAGCTGATGTAACTTCAGCGATGGGAGCTTCCCTTGACCTATTTTCTGCATCTTTCTGCACTGAAAACCTTCTTCCATCAAACAGTGCGCTTTGAAGGTCACGGTGTCCGCTCAACCAACCAAAAAGCATCCCAGAAACTCTCCAAATGGCACAGCACTGCTGGTGAAACTGCCTTGGTTTTTTTCTTCTGTAATTATTTGTGATGAAGACTTTTATTCCTTTCTGCTTGCTGATCGCTTCACCGCGTTTCCACGCTGAGAGGGTTAAATCTCAGCGCTCAGCGTTGTCTAACCAAGGAGCAAAGCCAGGGAATTTTGATTCCCGTTCAAAAAGCATCAAATTCTCTCTTGAAGGGAGGGGAACGGGGATCAAAGGTCCGGAACGGCTCCTGCTGGGAGTCCAGTTGGATTTCTTGCTTGTGCACGCACCACCGATCTGCATGCAGCCAAAATGGGGAAAACGAGCAGCTTTTGTTCCATCTGATAAGCAGTTTTATGGTGTTGGTGACCCAGCTGCAGTCCCACATTGGGCAGCATCGTCCCGGGGAAACGTTGCTGCCGTCTGGTTTTTCAGGTTGGATATTAGGAAAAACTTTCAGAAAGAGTGGTCAGGCGCTGGCACAGGCTGCCCAGGGACTGGTGGAGTCACCATCTCTGGAGGTGTTCAAGAACCATGGAGATGTGGCACTGAGGGACATGGTTATGGGCATGGTGGGATGGGTTGGGGTTGGGCTTGGTGAATTAGAACTCTTTTCCAACTTTAATGACTCTATGATGTGGTGTAGTGGGCAGGGTGGCGTTGGGTTGGTGGTTGGACGAGGTGGTCTTTTCCAACCTTAATGATTCTAAGGGACCTCAGAGATCATCGTGTTCCAAGCAAGGCTATGGTGTGGATCAGAGCTTCCCTCCAGCCTGCTCGCCGCACGTCACTGTCTCTCTGCTGGTGTCAAAGTGCCCAGAAAGGGGAAAGTCTGGAAGTCATCCCACTAGGCACACACAATGAATAACATTTATGTTGTGGATTTATCGCATGGAAGAACACCCTGCTCCACAGCTGACACCGACCTCGGGAATTTTGTTGTTTTGCATTCATTTTAACTTTCACCCGAGTTAATAGCCGAGCTTTTGGATCAAACTGCTTGAAGCCCTTCGTGGGTTTGCATAACGCCTTTGGAACTGGAGACTATTACCCAGAGCCAACCAGATGTGCTGTTGACCCCAAAACCAGCCCTCCACCTGGGATAAACTTAATATGATGCTCAATGCTCACGTGGCCCATTTATGCAGTGATACAAATTAATAATAATTAAAAAAATATGCATTTCCCCATCGAGCCCAGCAGCTCGGTGCAGGTCTGGTCCCCGCTTGCTGCAGTTCCTCTGTGCAGGAGGATAATTGCCAGCCTTGCTCATTGCTTTGAGATCTCCTCATGAAAGCTGCATGTAAGAGGCTGGCCGTGCTTATTCAGCGCATAAATTGCTTGCTGTTATTATAATAGGGATTAATTTGGCTGCGTGGCTTATTTGGGTTTGCCTTTAACTGCCTGGCTTGTAATCAGAGCAAAGTGAATGCTGCTGGAGCTTCATTTCCTAACTTCCCTGCTTGTTCACCTGGCGTTTACCATCGCTGGGGTTTTAATTAACATGTACAAACCAGCATCTCCTGCTGGGAATTTGGGAATTTCCTACTTGAGACAGGATCCCTCCCAATGGGGAAGTCTCATCCCTATCACAAGGACGCCAAAATCTCTTTAATTTTTGTAAGCCATCACGTTTTTCAACGAATATCTTCATGGGAAAATCTGATTTTCTCCCTTTTGGTTTCATCCTGGCCGTTGTGTTGGCGTTATGCGGTTTTATGGTTTTGATGGGTTGGACTTGATGATCTTCGTGGTCCTTTCCAACCATAACGTTTCTATGATTCTGTGACGATGTTTTCGTCCAGCCCACCCTTGGGTCTCTCATAGGGCATCCCTGGTTTGGGGTTGTTTCACTCTTTTCCCCAGATTTATCCATGTGTAGGTCAGTATTTCAGGCCAGGGGCATCCGGCATCTTCCTACCCACGGAAGTGGGGCTGACCCAGCCCTGGGGCATTTTCCAGGTGCTGTTGTTCCCCAACATGGGTTTTGGGGGGCACTCGGTTGGGAGAACTCAGCATGAAGGCTTTGGTTTTGCCTCAGAAAGCGGCTGTCCTTCCCTGCGGCACTTTTTATTTCTTTTGGCTGTGCTCTTGTAAAGCTGAAGCAGATTAAAATACAGTTCCTCCCCTACCATGCTCCCCAAAAAAAAAAGAAAAAAAAGAAAAAGAAAGCCAAAAGCTTGGCTCCTTAAAATCATCCAGTTTCAGTCCTTTTAACAGTTTCCTGGATCCCGGTGCAGGATTTTTTAACTTCTAACCTCTATTTTTCACAGTAATGTAGCAGGACCAAGGTAGAGGATGAACCTGTTGCATGTTCCACGCGCACCTAGGGACTGTTCAAAGGAGAATGAGCCTCTGTGGGAGATGAGGGCCACTTTGGGGATATCCTTTTGGGGCAAAGTACTGATGCCACTAGAAGGATGGAGCTCTCATTGTAGAGATCTTTGAAGGGCTCACTTGTTTTCCTATGGCTTTGGGCCAAATGTGATGAGTTGAGACTCTGGAGCTTGTCCAGAGAAGGGCAGCAGAGCTGTGAAGGGTCTGGAGCACAAGTCTTACGGGGAATGGCTGAGGAAATGGGATGGGTCAGTCTGGAGAAGAGGAGGCTCAGGGGAGACCTTATGACTCTCTACAACAGGTTGGAGCAAGGTAGGGGTCAGCCTCTTCTCCCAGGTAACAGCAATACAATGAGTGGTTATGGCCTCAAGTTGCACCAGGGGAGATTCAAGTTGGATATTAGGACAGATTTCTTCTCAGAAGGAGTGGTGATGCATTGGAACAGGTTGCCCAGCGAAGTGGTGAGGTCACTGTCACTGGAGATGTTCCAGAACCGTGGAGATGTGGCACTGAGAGACGTGGTTAGTGATCGTGGTGAGATGGGTTGGGGTTGGACTTGGTGGTCTTAGAAGTCTTTTCCAACCTTAATGATTCTGTGATTTTATGGTTCTGTTTCTATTCTATTTGGAGCAGCTGGGCGAAGCCATGGAAGTTTGGGGTCTAGATGAGATTCACTGCCCTAAATGCAAGGGTCTGAAGACCAGTACACCACTGCTTTGTTCTCAGTTCACCACACCATCAGCAGAGCCAATAGCCCTCAATCTGATTAGGAAGAGCATTACAAGGAGTTTAAAAGGAAAAGAATCAGTCCTGTGCTAGTTGATTGTACTGTTTCTTCTCAGAGATCTCTTTTTGGTTTGAGTGCTTGGCTCAGTACTGAGATGTTTTATGGATAGGTCTCGGCTCAGTGTCCTGGTAGCACCATCTCCAGCTGCTTGTCTTCCTTCAGCCTTCAATGAACCTTCCTGCTTATTCTTCCAGCCTGCATTCTCATAGATATTTAGTCCTCAAACCATAAGAACACACTTTGCCTACATGCACTCACACGTGTGGACCACTCACAGTGGATTCCAGAGCAGTAGCTGGAGAAGAGTTGCTCTCAGTGCGCCCTGTGGTTTTTGCATCCTCATTTGATTTCTTTAACTCTCCCACCTTACAGAAACAACTCTGTTCTTCAAGGCAAGTGCCACACCTGCAATGTCTCCTGAGCACACTGGTGATGGGGACAGGATCCATCCAAGTTGATCAACTCAGTTGAGCTGAGTTGTGCCAGTAGTAGGATGGAGCTCCCATTTTAGGGACCTTTGTAGGGCCTCGGTTGAGTTGAGTTGAGTTGGAGTTAAACTCTGTATGTGTAGGAGCTGCTTTGCTGCAGAGCTGTGTCAGCAGCACTCAATGGTATGGGTAATTTCTGAGAGTTCCTCTTTATTTTGAATGCTGAATTCATCCCTTCTGGGAGTCCCTGTTCACTGCAGGTGAGTTGGACTAGATGACCTTTAAAGGTCCCTTCCAACTCATATGATTCTATGATGATGAGTCCAGCTCCTGCAGCTCAGATTTGGTGCTTTTCATCTCTCATTCCCCAGCATATCCTTACCCAGATCCCGTGCTTTTGCCCCATCCTCACTTCCTCCCCAAAACCCAGAGTTGTACAGTCCCCACACAGCTGAAAACTCCCTACTTTGGGGGGGATTTTGTTGTTCCTTGAGATATTTAATCTGCAAAACAGGCTGCAGGTGGTTTCCCTGTGTGTTGTGAAGCTGGCACTGCCCACCTCCCGTGGCCAGCAAGGAAGATGAAATAGGGTTTGTGACTTCCTCCTTGAAGCTGTGGGTGGGGAACTTCGTGCCTGGCCGGAGATGTTTGTGGTCGTTCAAGGGTGAACGGCTCCGTACTCAAGATTTGACAGCAATACAAAGACATTGGGCTGCTCTTCCACCTGACTGAGGGATGAATTTCATCGAAAAAGGCACATTTAGGGTGCCAGCATGGAGTGCTGAGTATGCCTCCAATCCATCACCCTAAAGGAGCAGGGATGGGGATTGTGCCGATGCTGGAGGGTGCTGGAGGGCATGCTGTGCAGGGGAATTTCTACAAAGTGAGGGATTGGCCTTAGAAACCACAGGAGGAGAGGGGAAGGAGAACTTTCCCAAGGGCCTCCCGTGCTGTTGACCCTGCAGACAGAGCCTCATGTCCTTCTCTTTTCTCCCTTTCCTCGCAGCCTACCCATGAGCTCAGATCTCCAGCATTACAGTTTCAGGATGCCGAACATCGGGTTCCAGAACCTGCCTCTCAACATATATATCGTGGTTTTTGGCACGGCCATCTTCGTCTTCATCCTCAGTTTACTGTTCTGTTGCTACTTGATCAGGTAAGAGAGCTGCTCTGGCTGTCTGTAGGAGGTGACCTCCTTCAGGTGAGGACATCCCACAAAGTGCTCTGAGCACAAATTGCTCCTGCTGTCCAGCGTTGAATCACAGAATGGCTTAGGTTGGAAGGGACCTTAAAGATCATCGAATTCCAGCCCTTTGACTTGGGCTGCTATGGCCACAGCCCTCAGGAATTGCGTGTCGTAGGCTTCAGACTGGGTGCAGAAGCAGGATGAGAGGTAATGGACGGAAGTTGCAGCTGGGGAGGTTCAGGTTGGGTGTTAAGGAATATTGTCTCTCCAGAAGAGTGGTCAGGCAGCAGCACGGGCTGTCCAGGGGGATGGGGGAGTCACCATTCATGGATGTGTTCAGGAACCATGGAGATGTGGCACTGAGAGGCAGTGGGCATGGTGGGATGGGCTCGGGTTGGACTTAGATTGGGGGATTTAGAGCTCTTTTCCAACCGTGGTTCTGTAATTCTATGAAAGTACTCACCCAGGCTGGGAGAAATCGATCCTAGGCATAGTTGCCTAGGTGGCCTTCTCCAAAAGACTTTAAAAGCCGTGTTTTATGGCTCCTGCTTTCTGCTTAGCATTTCAACACGTTTCCCTCTTTAATGAATAACTTATGTACCGTGCACTTAAGAAATGTTTAATACCTGCTCCGTTCGTTACTGTACACAAATTGCTCATTCAACAGCGCCGTTTGGAGATTAATGATGCAGGGGTGATTTGTTGGCCTGAGCGACGGGGAGCGGGAAGGGAGGTGGTTGTTCCAATTTGGGGCGTGCTTTAATTATTTCACGGGCCGCAGGGGAGAGTGTTAGGCCACGAACTGAGAGGCGAAACTCCTGCTGCTGGAGGGAAAATGGAAGGCAGGTGGGGGAAGACTGGGAACCGAGGCAGATTTGGCAATTTGCAGATGGTGCTCCGAAGGCTGAAGGCTGCGTTTTCCCCAGGTGGAGCGGAATCCATAGGGCTTCCCTGCAGAACAAAGAGGTGTTTGGACTTTTAGAGTGTTTTCTTGGCCACTGGGTCTTGTTGGGTGTGTTCTGCCCCAAAGAAGAAACAACAAGTAGTAATGTCTGGGAGATCAAGCCAGAAAATCTTTAAATTTAGAAGTTGGAGGCGTGTTGTAAGAGAGAGGGTGAGTAACCACCAGGAGAAGCCAGCGAGGGAAGTGGTGAGTTCTCTGTCTCTTGCTGTCTTTAAACGAAGACAGAGTGCCCTTCTGGAAGAGGCGTCTTGGCTCCCATTCCCAGGAGTAACGAAGTGCTGTTTAACGACCCATGATAGACGGGAGGCTGGATTAGATCACCTCATGATCCCTTTATAGCCCTTAACTATTGCGACCCGATGAATCCAACCAGCAGCACCGGCTCCGGTGGTTGGCAATCCGGTGCCAAATGAGGACCCTGCGTACCCGAAGCAGCCCCGTGCCATGGATTTGGGCTGTGCTGCTGTGCCCCCTGCAGCACCCACCACCTCCTTCGGATTTGCCACAGAGCTGAGCTCCCAGATCTCAGCTTGGGTGAGGTTTAAAGCTCGAGGGTCAGCTCGTAGATGTACAGGGGGTGAGGACTGTGCACAGAGCATCTCAAGTGATTGCTTTGGAGTGGGTCAGCCTCGGTGCTCCGCTGCTGTGGTGGTGAATGGCGGAGCACTGCTGGAGCCTGGCTGCATAGCAAGCATATACCCAGAGCTCTGCAGGATTCCATAGGAGGATTGGATATACAAAGCAAGATATTGAACTCATGTTGGATTTCTCCCCCTCCTGAACCAGCTGCTAAAGCCTCCTGGATTACCGCGCGCATTCCTGACCCCTTCTGTGTGGCTATAACATGGGGTCACAGCTGGAGGCTGCAAAAGGTGAGGTGTTAATTTAATAGTGGGTTGCACCACGTCCTTGCAGAGAAGCAGAGCATTGAGTGCAGACACAGTGCATCCTCTCCCTCCTGGTCTGCGACCTGCACATCTGCCAGTGCTGGGCTAACAGCGAGCAGAGCTCGTGGGATTGGAGATTGTAGGGATTTAATGGGGCTGGCTCAGAGCGGGGCTGGGTGTGAGCTCCAGCCAAAAGAAAGGAAAGGAGGATAGCTGCAGAGCTCTCCTGCTGCACAGCACACCTCCCTCCTCCTTGGCTGCCGCCTTCAGATGAGAAGTAGGGAAAAAGGAAATGAAACTTTGCAGGAGCCGTCTGTGTTTGCTGTCTGCTGCTGCTTTCAGAAGGTAGGGTTGCAAGAAGGTGTAGGCTGGGATCGGTGGGCTGAGGTCAACTGGATGGGCTTCAAGAAGACCAAGTGGTGGTGAGGATTGCACCTCAAGTGCTGCGTTCAGTGTTGGGCCCCTCACTACAAGAAGGACACTGAGGTCCTGGAGCACGTCCAGAGAAGGGCAATATGGAGCTGTGAAGGGTCTGGAGCACAAGTCTTCTTTTTTCTCCCAGAGAATGGTCAGCCATTGGCACAGGCTGCCCAGGGAGTGGTGGAGTCACTGTCCCTGGAGGTGTTCAAGAACTGTGGGGATGTGGCAACTGGGGACATGGTGGGGATGGGTAGGGCTTGGGCTTGGAGATCTTAGAGCTCTTTTCCAACTTTCATGATTCTGTGAAGACCCTTTAGCAGGGCCTGTTGTGATAGGACATGGGGAAATGGTTTCAAACTAAAAGAGGGGAGGTTTAGACTGGATTTAAGGAAAACTTTTTTTGCAGTCAGGGTGGCACAGGTTGCCCAGAGAGGTGGTGGATGCCCCGTCCCTGGAGACACCCAAGGTCAGGCAGGACGGGGCTCTGAGCACCTGATGGAGCTGTGGGTGTCCCTGTTCCTTGCAGGAAGTGGGACCAGATGGCCTTTAAAGATCTCTTCCAACTCAAACCATTCTATGATTCTGTGATTTCCTCTGCATTTTGTTCTGTTGCCGTGCGCTTGGGGCAGATGTGTGGGTAGCGGCGGTGGCTGGAATTCCTCCGGGGTTGCAGCTCCTTGCACAGGGCAGACGCTCTCCAGGGCCTGGGCTCACACTACGGCAGCTGCGTGGGGTGGGATGGACCTATCTGGCTCAGAATCCTCTCTCTGAGTCCAGCCAAAGCCACGTGCTTTGGAGGAGCAGCCTCAGCATGTGGATGCCTCCCCCAGAGCTCTGCCTGTTCCACACACCTTGCACACTCAGCTGTGCTCTTGCTGTACTCAGGAAGTTTTTGTTTTTTTTTTTGCAAAGTCCCCCCATGCAAACCTTCCCACGTAGCACCCACACTCATCTGGCTATACTTAGCTGCTTTTCCCCCCTGTAGGCTGTCTCCAGCAGCCAGTCTTCCTTTTCCCATCTGCCTTCCGTAAGCAGTTTCCCAGCCTCGAGGCTCCCCGTGAATGGGGCCAGTTCCATCCCACTTGCTCCATTCTTTGCACATTGCTGCCAGCCCCATCCTTCCTGCAGTGGGATTTACCCATGGCTTTTAGGGCACCCTGTGTCTGAGCAGCATCTTCAAAGGAGGTGGCTGAGCCCTAAACTGGGGCTCCAGAGCTGCCTTACTGCATCCCTAACCAACCTCTGCTGCATTAAAGTGTGGGTTTTTTTGGGTTGTGTTTTTAATTCCAACATCGTTCTAGAGGGATATTTTCCTGCAGATAGGATGGGGGGTATATTTTGACATCATTTTTATGGCTTGATGTTTGCTTGGAAAACCATGGAGCTCAGAAAAGGGAAATTGTGGGAGGTTCTGTGCTGACAGCTGGATGGAGATGTCATGTTTCCAGCCCAGAATCTTTGGCTGCTGCTTGGGTGCATCCTTTCAGTAAATAAATGATTCGATTGGGAAGGGAGGGAAATGAAATGGGTTCCTGTGGTGATCCTGATTTTCACTGTTCTCCCTGTTTTCATTCCAGGCTCAGACATCAAGCGCACAAAGAGCTTTACGCCTACAAACAGGTGAGGTGATGAACAGTCTTCTTCCTTCTTCTCCCTTCTCCTTCTTCTCCTTTCTTCTCCCTTCTTCTCCTTTCTTCTCCCTCTTCTCCCTTCTCCTTCTTCTCCCTTCTCC
>NC_034412.1:95159418-95163100 GCF_002078875.1 Numida meleagris
CTTCTTCTCCCTTCTCCCTCTTCTCCCTTCTTCTTCTCCCTTCTCCTTCTTCTCCCTTCTTCCTCTCTTCCCTTCTTCGTCCTTCTTTCTCCCCTCTTCTCCCTTCTTTCCTCTCCCTTCTAGATTTGCTGAGAGCCAAATCCACATAAAGGCTGTGAGCTTGTTGGGCTTAACACTTTCAGGCCGTGCTTTCCTTCCCATTGAGAGGTTCTCTTTCTCAGAAGAGAAGTAGTTAGTGGAACCAACTCACCTGGTTTGGAAAGTCAGGGGGTCCCCAAGTCCAGCCCACCTGCTGAGTGCCACCACTGAACCATGTCCCCACGCTCCTCACTCTCCATGCTCCTGATGCTCTGATTTGGGGTTTTTCTGCCAACTGGGCACCCCACGAGCATCCCTGAGCTGCGTGTGGTCGCCTGCAGGTGTTGGCCCTGTAGGGGCAGGTCTGGGTGCCATCACTCGGGTGCTACCCAGGGTGAGCCCAGAGGCAACAGGAGGGCTCAGCAGGAAAACAAAACAATAGAAACCGGTGTATTTTAAAACAGCCTGAAAACAAAGAGTTAAGTGACGTGAGCGTGGCTGAAGGCAGGACCCCATGCAGTGGGGACATCTCCCACTTTGGAGCCCCCTAGTGACCTCGGGGCTTTCCAAACCTTTTGTGGCTTTTGTCAACGGTGACAGCGTCACAGCTGGAGGTCGGAGCGGCCACAGCTCTCCTGGGCAGCACGTCCCCAGCTCTCGTCTGCAGCCACCCACACGGAGGTGAAAATAAGCACGGGTTACCACTGACACATCCTGTTGTCTCCAGGGCTTGTGTCATTTTTCTGCCTCCCATCATTCAAGCAGGAAACCTACCAACGTGGGATTGGGCTGATAGGGTGTTATATAGAACGGTACGTCATGGTGTTCCTGGACGGGGTGGAAGTGAAGCTGTCAGTGCATACACCACAGCTCATTCCCCCTGTGCAAGCCCAGGAGGTCTGAATGCAAGAGGAGAGCTCGTGGGTTGTGCCCTCTGATGATTCTGTCTGTTTGTTGTGGGCTTTTTTGGTCATTTTTGTGCTCATTCCATCCATGCACCGGGGCGAGGATTGTCTGTAGGTGGTTTCTGGCTCCTCTGGGATGTTAAATGGCAGCTGCTGCAGCATCAGTGCTCGTGGTTGTGTATTTGCAGTGGCAATCATTGCTGATAATATCCAGGACGAGTCATTTTTGGGGTATATTTTTAGAATTCAGGTTTACTTCCATGCTCTTTCTGCTGTGTGTTGTGCCCTGCAAAACCTCACCCCATCCCCAAATCTGCCTAAGGACCTTTGCACTGCACACAGCTGGGACTGAAAGCAGAGGATTTTCATTACAATCAGTGCAGTGGAAAGGGAAGATGTAATAGATATGGGTTGCATGTGGAGAATGGGATCCGTGGAGAACTGAGATGCTGGACATGTGTGTTAAAAGCAGCATCCTGACCCCATCTCTGCCTTGCAGGTTATACTCAAGGAGAAGGTGAAGGAGTTGAACCTACACGAGGTGAGTCCACGTGTGGGTTTGCTTCCTTGGGGGGGGATTCACAGGGTCCAGACCTTGCGTGGTCCTCGCTGCACGACCCTAGAGCAAACTGATGGGATTTCGCCCTGCAGATGAAGCTTTGGGCTCTGGGAAGCTTCCCTGGGAAAGCCAGGAGCTTTTTGGGGAGCGTTGCCTCGGTTTGGAGAATCCATGTCTTTTTGGCGTGCAGAAGCGTTGACTGCGTGTGACTTGCTTTCAGATCTGTGCCGTTTGCTTGGAGGAGTTCAAGCCCAAGGACGAGCTGGGGATCTGCCCGTGCAAACATGCCTTCCACAGAAAGTGAGTGCAGGGGGCTGGGAGCTGCTGTTTACAGCATCACGGAGTGGGAGGCTTCTAAGGGACCTCAGGAGATCTCCCAGTCCAACCCATTGCTAAGATCCTTCCCTTCTCCAGGTGAACAGCCCCAGGGCTCTCAGCCTTTCCTTAGAAGGGAGATGCTCCAGGCTCCCATTGTGTCTCTTGTCCTCTCCCAGCAGTTCCCAGTCTGCCTGGAACTGGGCAGCCCAGCGCTGGGTGCAGTGCTCCAGATGGAAAATCCCATTATCAGATACCTTGGAGCAACGAAAGCAGCGAGCTGCTTTCTTTGTATTTATTGGTATTTCACAAGGGCATTTCTCATCGAGCCGTAGAATCATTTAGGCTGAGAAAGACCTCAAAAATCATCATGTATAGCAAATTTATAAATGATCACAGAACCACAGGGGTTGGAGTGGACTCCTGCAGATCATCCAGTCCAACCCTCCCGCTCAAGTAGGTTATATAAGTTATTATACTCTTGTATTATGCCATATAGTTGTTATATATGTATATATTTTACATATAAAGGCACCTCAGTGATGAATTAAGAATGCACCAGTAGCAATGCTGCAGGGGAGGGATGGAAATGGACCGGACCTGGCACGTGGCTGTGCCAGTAGGGATCGTGGGTGCATCATATCAGATAGGGGCATCATTTTGGGGTCCTTCTCCCCTCTGCAGTGCAATGACCCCCCCCCCTTCCCCCCTCTATCCCCAGGTGCCTCATCAAGTGGCTGGAGGTGCGCAAGGTGTGCCCGCTCTGCAACATGCCGGTGCTGCAGCTGGCCCAGCTGCACAGCAAGCAAGACCCCGGTCCCCCCCAGGGCCCCCTCCCCGGAGCGGAGAACATCGTATAGCTCCAGGCCAGCACGGACTGCCCCGGGGCTGCTGGGGGGCACCCGGAGACGACCAAAGCACTACGGCACCAGCACGGAGCGATGCTGGGGACGGGCGGATGGAGAACTGAGAGCACTTTAGGGAGGGAGCGTCCCCCCCCCCCACGCCCCAAAACGACGCTTGGCTTTGGAAAGGGGTTTTCCTCGCCTGGAACGCGGAGCTCACTGACTGCTGGGAAGCCTCAGCACGACGCCTTGGGATGGAGCGGTGCCTGAATGCACTTAGCCCCCTCTGAGCATCACCCCGGAGCTGGTGCCCGTCCCGCGCGGTGCTGTGGGGTCAGTGCCATCCAAGGGGGGGGGGGGGATTCTTGTCCCCGGTTGCAATCCCTGTTGAGGATTGTGGTTTCTCCTCCCCAAGGGCCGCCCAGGGCTTGGGGCCGGGTGCTTTTCGGGGTGGCTCCCCCCGCCCCCCGCTCAATGCTACGGGGCTACCTCAGGGCTTCCTTCATCCCCGCCATGGGTAAGAGCCTCTCCCATCAGTGCGACCACCTCAGTCTCACAGCACGGTGGGGGCAAACCCTGCCCTTTGGGTTAATGTTGAGCCTGGCCCCTTAGCTTTCCAAGCATGGATGGCTCAGCACCATCCAAAGCCCCCACCCAAGCCTCCCCGAGTGCCAAAGCTGCTGGGGGCTGCGCCGCCCCCTCCTCTCCTTTCACCCCATGGGGCGAATTCAGCCCCTTCCAGCCATCATTTCCCCCCCCTCCGCCCCCCCAAACCCTGCAGCTCTTTATGGGAGGGGGGGTCCCAGTGTTACCCCACAGCAGCGCGGGGCTGGGTGGGCTATGGGTGGGGGGGGTCCCTCCTGTACATACCCCATGACTCCCGAGACTGTTTATGGAGCGTGGAGCCTCATAGACGTGTTTGTACACACTACGAATTCTGCAGCAGAATATTTTTTTAAAAACATTAGCTGTTTTTTTTT
>NC_034412.1:95163185-95185700 GCF_002078875.1 Numida meleagris
TTTTGTAAGCTCTATTTTTGTATATTTAATTGCTATTTCAAGATCCCGATGCGTCTTTTTTGCTAATCACACTATTCTTAAGGAAAAAAAAAAAGAAAAGCAAAGGAGGAGGAAAGCGGTTTGCATGCGATCTGACTTGAAATGTAAATAAAGGCAGGTTTTGGATGCAGGGTGTGTTTGAAGGGGGGAAATGGCAGCGGGGGGGTGAGGGTGGGGGATCCCTTCCCCAGTACCTTGCTCTGTGCTGTATCTGCATGGACTGTGGCTTCAGGAGCACGTAGAATGTAATCGAGGAAAGAGCTCAGCTCCTGAACTGATCATTTCAGACCCCAAGGAGAGGCAGTGCCCCCAGCTGCAAATGCAAAATAAAAAGAAGCACAGCAAAGGAGAGAAGCAAGCAAGGGGTTTAGGAATGGTACGCACGCAGCTTTTCTTGGTTTAAATGTCATCCATTATCAGCATCTGTGTTGTTCTGAGATCGTTTATTCAGGAAGCAGCGAGCTGCTTCCAAATCCGTGTCCTGAGAGCAGAGCATCCCCAGAGGTTCCAAACTGCACAGCCTAATTCAGGCTGTGTGCATGGAGGAAACAGAGGAAAGAACAACTGCTATATGAGGAGCGCAGCTTTGCCCCCCAAACTACTTTAGTTGAGCAGTTAATAAGCACCAAATGAAGCATTAACAGAAAAAATCCCAAATATATGACTGAAAGAAACAGTAATCTCTTTGGTATACTTATATGCAGCCCTGCTGGTAGCATGAAAGTGTCCAGCAGGGTACTGTGTGGTCTGGAGAGGACGGGAATGGTCCTTATGGTGTTACTGTGCTGCAGTTCTCATCCCTTCACAGACAATTTATAGGAGAAAGAATGTGATGCCTTTCATCTGCAGAACACAGAACACTGCAGCTGACACCTACGACATGGGAACTAGGCTGACATACTCATAGAGACGGTGGTGGAAGGGGAAGTGCTTTAAAGCTCCACGTGGGCTCTGCGACTTCCTCGCTCCGACGTGTGGAATCTGGATGGATCAGGCTGAGTCCAGGAGCTCCAGGAGAGCCCCGACTGCACCGAAGTAACCCTGAGGAGCACACAGACAGCCATCTGTTAACAGCCCAAAGGTGGGCACACGGCTGGCACGGGGAAAAGAGTAACAGGAACGTTTCAGGTTTGATGAGGGACAAGAGAAATCTGAAATGGAATCTCACCTCGTGTTCCAAAAACAGTGCTTTCAGCTGCCCCTTCGACCAGTAGTCCAAAGCATACGCCAGGAGCCTCATTGAGATGGTGTTGATCCGGAGGAAATTGCCAACAAAGACCACTCGGTTGATGTTCTGCCAAGCATGAAGAAAAAGATGGGAGCGTTAAGGCTGGATTCCATTTTCTGCTTGCAGAAATGGAAACACCACGTAGGGGTAAGGAGAAAAGTTATTACACTTCGTAGTGCTCTCTACAAAGGCCACCTGTGGCCATTTTCCACTGAGATGTTCTGTGGGCACTATTTATGCGATGTCTCACGTAGTTTTACAAATAAATGGCAATAAGCACTGGGTGTTTGCCAACAAGAAGAGTGGAGTATGCTTCCCTCTGTCAGCTCATCCCATAGGAAGAGGCTCAACCCTAAGTGAAGAGCGTGCCCCTGTTCTTTCATAGCCCTGTACAATGCTGCTTGACATGAATGCAACAAGGCAGCACTGTAAAGAAGCTGAAAGCACAGAGATGCAGTCGTGTCCATGTGCTGCTTGACCAAGAGAACAAAAGCAAGTGGTGAAAAGAACTGAGGGAAGGTCTCCTGCTTCTAACCCTCCACCCCAACTTTAGTACTAAATACACACGAAAGCACACAGCGTTGTGGTGGAAGAGGGACCATCTCATCACCCTGCCAAAGAAGAGGACATACCAAGAGCCAGCCCAAAATTGATTGAGAGGAATTCAGTTCATAGCAATCTGGCTCAAGCTACGCAGACAAGCAAGAACAAAATTCACTGAAGAAGCCAAAAAGGGCAGATTACAACGCAGCGAGCATCCAAAAAGACAAGAATCAACACGCACCCGCAGAAAAGCACGCAGGGAAAGAGAGGCTTGCAGAATAACAGCACAAAAGCGAGGCTTCAGATGGGAAACAACAAAATGGGTTTTCCCCCAGTACCTCATTCAGGGCACACATCCGTGCGATGGAGCCGATGTTGTTGGTGATGGTTATCAAGGTGGCCTTGGCCAAGTCTTCTTTGCTGACCGACTCCCGCTTCTCCTTGCTCATCATGTTTCCAAAACTGTTAAGAAAGTTGGGAGGTGAACGGTCCAATCGCATCAAAATTCCAGAAAAGGAATCGCTGGGTTAACTCCCAAAGGATTAGCAGTCCTAAGACAAGCACGTTCAGTTTTCCATCACTGCACAACCTGTGCTGACAGCAGCCCACCCATCACTGCTGTTACCTGGATGCTACGGCCCAGCCTGGCAGCCCGAACCGCTCGTAGTCTCCTCCGTAGATGTCCCTCACCAACTTGTCCACTTTGGTGCTGTCCCCGTGGGACGCCATCTCCATGGCCTCTTCAAAGGTGGAGCAACCGGTGAGAAGGCAGCAGAGACCGAAGAAGGTTCCCCCTCCAAGACTGCAATGGAAAGCAAAAGGAAAGTCACTCACCTGCTGGTGCCTGGGTTATCTCACTCTGCCCCGTTCCTTATCTTGAATCTTGAAAGAGGAGCTGTTCCCTTTACGTCTGCTGCCTTCAAACCCCTTGCAGCCTATAAGGAATCCCATGCCCTTGCAGCCTTCTACAGAGGGCACGTTACTAAATAAGAAAATAGGGTTTTGTATTTCATTTTACAAATACCCACCTTCTTCCCAGCACTGAGAAGCTGCTCTTAAAATAAATACTATTCCTGAGGGGTTACCGGAGTATCGAGGCAGCTATTCAAAGCTCTGGGAAACACAATGTACTGTTCACTCTGCTGTGTAAACACGCCATTAACAATGTTTAATAGGAGTAAGACCTGTACTGTGGGGTTTTATTGATGCTCATTTTCAAGAAATTCAGGGAAGCTTACAGCCTCAAAGCTCTTTGGCTTTGCTGGGCAACAAGAGTCACATTTTCAATGCAGCTGTCCAGAAGCTGTCTGGGGAACTAAGGTTGTCCCAGCACCTCTGGCTGAACTGACTGGAGCTAAACGTTATCAATATTTGGGTTAATACCAAGATATGGGTACTGATAAACCCAGTTGATTCCTGCAGCAGGGCAGCTGAGAAACCAGCTTCTAAAGATGCTTGTTCCAGCAAGGAGGCTAAAACATGCAATTCAGTTTCCCTTTTCCAGGAGGAATCTTTGTTGGCAGAGACGAGGGACTGCAGTAAAAGCTGGAGTGTGACATTCAACTCGGCACCTTCAATGCAGCTTGCTCCCAAAAACACTGTCTACAATGCAGAAACACTGCAGTTTAAAACAAAATCCAAAGTGAATGCAGCACTCACCTGGTGCCCGTCACCCATCTGTAGTTTTCCTTCGAATACACAGCCAAAATGCTGACCCCTGAGCCAATGTTCACCAAAAGGAGAGGGTATGGATTCTCCAAGTTGAACGGGAGCTTCTGACACCTTTCGGCGTCGGTCGGGTGTTCGAAATAGTAGCACTCTGAGTGGCCATTGAACCCAACGGAATCGATGTACAAAACTCCTTTAATAAGGCAGTCGAGCTCATCTAGCTTACGAAGCTGAAGGTCACCCATCTGGCAGGGGAAAAAAAAAAAGAAGGGGAAAAAAAGAATATTCGAGGAGTAGTTAGGGATGGAAGCGTTGATGCTCACTGCTGGCTGAATCCAGCTAGCTCCATTCCTCCCTATGGGGACAGAGAGAGAAGTGCAGATGACAGCAAGGCTCCATCTCACCCTCCGAGGACTGCTGACTGTCCCAGCCCTGAACTAGAGGGCAACAAACAACTTGAGCCATTGGTGGAAGCCAGGAGAATCCCATCCCACTGGGACTCAGAGGGACTAGTAAGAAAAGCAAAGGAAATTGCAATAGGGCAAAAAAAAAGAAAGAAAAACAAAGCAGGAGAAAGTTATAAGATTGTTCTCCCCTTATGTCACTGCCTGGAGAGTGCATAAAAAGCCTCTTTATTTGGTACATTTTTCAAGCCCTGTTTAAATATTTAGCAGACACATACTTCACCCATAAACAAGAATCTAACTGATAATGGAGCCACGTGATGATGGCAAATCCCAACTGCTAACCCCTTCCAGGTAACTCACCGCCTCATTTGACTGAACCTCCATCAGCTGAACAATGTGTGCTAGAAATGAAGCTACAGGAGCAAATTAAGAGTAAAAATGAAGCACGGGAACACGCAGCAATGAGGGAAAAACAACAGCGAGCTCAGCGTAATCACAGAGTGGTGATACAAAGCCCTGGGAGAGCACACAGGGTGGAGGGCAGGGAGTAATTTTAGAGTTACAGGAATGTTGCATGAGCTTTCAGGAAAGAACACAGCCTAATTTAGAGATGTGAACGTGACTCCACACGCTGCTTCCTGAGCTGAGTTTAATTCCAGTTAGGCACGCTCCTCCAAAGCTAAAGCTTAGAAAAGCTGAGAGGCTGCAGAGAAGGGCTGGGAGCATTTCTAGCTTTAAGCTTAAAGTCTGGCTACCAAATCCGAATTGTATACAAGCCAAAAATGCCTACTGTGAGAAAGTCCTGCTCAAATTTGTACGCTCCACCTCCCGTGGCACATAAGGTAGTATGGAGGCTCGAGAAGTGCTTTTCGCTTCCCATTTGAATAAAAGCAGGCATGTCATGGGTAGGAAAGCGTATAAAGTGCAGATTGCCTTTACGTCCACACAGGGTAAGGTCCTTTAGTTCAAGGTGCACATCCCGAATGCCTGTGGATCCGTAGGCTACGTTGGACGTCAGGTACTTGCGGATGTTTTTGAGGTTTTCCACTTCTTCATCCTCCTCTTCGGCAGTAATGTCCTTGGGTTCAAAATAAACAAGTTTGACCAAGGTCCCGCCGATGTCCAGGCCAAACCAAGGGAAGACTGAAAAGAGAAGGGAAAAAAAAAAGACAATGAAACGGGGCACGATGCCATCAGACCATCAGCAAAAGTAACTGCACGCTGCAATACTCCAAATCCTTACCACCATCCCACAGAGCATCACGAAGGCGGGTGGGTACAGCCCAGGTCTTGCAGTATCCCTACAGCAACCTGAATCCCCCAGCCACTGCTTTTCAGAAAGCCAGAGCCAAGGATAACACCGGTGTTCCGACATCAAAGCAAACGGTAACTAATTACAACACGCAGCACTGAGGTAGGCAAGTAGTCCAAGATGCCCCAGAGAGACAAAAACAAATGCCTAATTGGATTATTTTATTAGGCAAATTCCCCCCACGGTACAAAATATGCATTAGTGTCAGGCCCCAGCAACATTTACAGCTGTACGAGATAATGAGCTTCTTGGAAAAGATCAAGAGAAAACCCCGATCAGATGGAATCTGTGATTAGAGCTGAGAGCTGGAATGGATTAATATTGCTATTAATGAGCTAAAGGATAGGCTGGAGCTAACGAGGGCAAAACGCAGCCACATGGTGTGGCTTACGGCAGCAGGGCAATATATTGTGTTGGTAAGTGCAATATACCCTCTCCCTATTGGGTGGTCTCAGAGAGCATCATCCCCCCCTCCCCAGCAGCTGCTGCAGCCAGCTGCTCCCCGAGCTCCAACCACCCTCTATTTCTGATGCATCCACCTGAAACAAGAACAGGCGTAAAAAGAACGGCTCATGAATGAGAGCAGGAGCAACCTGCATGGCTGGCCAACAGAGAGCAACCCAAGGACTTCTGCATTAACATTTCTGCCCCTTTCCTCTCTCCTTACTGCCTCAAGGTTCTGAACCCCAGAAGCCTTCACAGAATCATGGAATGGTTTGGGTTAGAAGGGATCTTAAAGACCATCCCGTTCCAAGCCCCTGCCATGGGGTGGTTGCCACCCAGCGCCAAGCTCGAGCGAGCCACCACGGGCAGCTCTACAGACACCTTATGCAGGTAATTAACTTCAATCACGTGGATTAGTGGGCATGGTGGGGATGGCCTTGATGATCTTAGAGGTCTTTTCCAACCTTCACGATTCTATGATCCATAACAAAGAATCAGAATCGTTAAGAAAAGAGCTCTAAGATCCCCAAGCCCAACCCATCCCCACCATGCCCACTGACCACGGCCCTCAGTGCCGCATCCCAGCGCTTCCCAAACACCTCCAGGGATGGGATTTCTCATTATACGCATCCCAGCCACAAGTTAAGAATCCGAGGAATGTGAGAGCTCAAAAGAAAACGCTTCTTTAGCTTACCTATGCAAACAGACACTCAAATAACCAAGGTCATGGTCAAAACTTCTCCCACACACCATACTTCTGGGTTGGTTTTTGGAAAGGGGTGCGGTGCACAGCCAAGAGAAGAAAATTATTTCCAGGGTATGGAAAACTGCGCTTTTTCTTACAGGAAATCAGCCAACATGAGCATGCGAGGCAGCCACAGCCATTCCCTATCCGAGAGCTAGAAAGATCCGTGCCTTCACAGAGAGGAAGCTCTCTTGGATGAATGCCATCACCATCTGCTATTGAGATCTGTCTCAAAATACTGATTTTTCCACCATTTATCACGCAGAGCTCTCTCCCTTGTGAGCCCCCAGAGGCCCTTCTGAGAGCTGCAGCAAAGCACACGTAGGGCTGGGGGGCACCTGGAGCCTTTGGGCACTGACAGCCACAAGCATCACTGCCGAGGTGAAAAAGCAAATAAAACACAATGCTATTCCACGTGGAAAGCAGCTGGGCTGCAAGCAAGGAGCTGCAATCACAGAACCATGGAATGGTTGGGTTGGAAGGAACCTCAAGGCCCGTTCTGTCCCAATGCTCTGTCACCCTTCCCTGCCCTGTAAGCAAGAAAACCAGAATGCCTTTATCACGGAAACTGCTTTGTAAGTCTGGATGCGTTATAAATAATAATAAGAAGAAAACTCAACAGATTTCCTTCCTTCTGCTGGGTTCGGATTTGGAGAGCCGCGTCAAGATGAAAGAGGTGATAGAATTACAGACCCCCACGGTGGATTCTCTCCATGCGACACGTGGCGCTGCAGGCTGATCCTTCACTTAGGAGCCAATTACTCTGGAAGCTGAAGGGATTTGCCTATGGAGCAATGAAGACTGAAGGTTTAACTGAGTGTGCAACAACAGCGCTACTCAGCGTTACTTTTTAATGATGTTATAGGGCTGTGGAAATTTTACAGCTGGAAAAGAAACAAATAAGTAAACGTTGGTGGGCATTAAATACAAAGTGACACTAAGTCTCCCTATCCTCAGATCTCTAAAAACAGGCTCTGCTGGGAATTCACAGCTCACATGCAATTCCAAAACATAAGAAGGTATTTGAGAGAAATCAAAGCTTATGTTTTGTATTGCAAAGCAGCTGCCAAAGCGACATTTTACTTCCGCCTCTACTTATGCATGAGAACCTAAACCAATGTCTTTGCATGATTTTGGTAAAGAAGAGACCAAAACTTGAAGGATAGGACTACAGAATGAAGGCTTTGTTAAAAAAAAAAAAAAAAAAACCAACATGCACGCATCTTTAGAAACTATTTTCAGAGTGTTCTTTCTGATGGTTTAGGGATAGGCTTCATTTTGGAACTCGGGCATTTCCTACAGCACAAATACACTTCATGCAACGTCCTTCCCCTCTCCTTTTGTCAAATAGTAAAGCACTATGGATGGTGCCTGCCAGAAGCACCAGAACAAGCTTTTTGTTATTATTTCCAAAGAACTGGCAGCCTGCAGAAAAGAGAAATATCACTTGTTTCTCAGGGAAACAACCTAAAGCCATCTCTGCCAAGGAAAACAGGTTTTCAGGCAGGAGCAGAGAAGGGAGCACGGGCAGACATGGGATGGGAGAGGGCTGATGAACTGCATCGCTGACCAATTTCTCTTATCAGAAAGAAGATTCCTTACAAAAAAAAACCCCACACATTCCACTGCTCATTACAATCTGGGTATCACCAGCTTCATGCCTGGCACTTTGCCCTGCCTGCAGCAAGCCACTCAGTACAGCTGTCCTGCAGCTACGTTTGGGTAAATGCAATGTGAACGTCCTCTTCATTCACCTGGGCTGCTTCTAGTCCAGGGCAGACGTCCTGGTTTCAGCTGGGGCACAGTTAGTTTTCTTCATAGTGGTTGGTGTGATGCTGTGTTCTGCCTTTGGGAGGAAAACAAAGCTGGTAACGCAGCGATGCTTTAGCTTTGGCTGAGCGGTGCTGCACTGAGCCAAGGACGTTTCAGCTCCTCGTGCTGCCCTGCAGTGAGGGGCTGGGGGGGGCACAAGGAGCTGGGAAGGGACAGACCAAGGACAGCTGACTTCAACTGGCCAAAGGGACATTCCATTCCACATGGTGTCAAGTGGAACTATAAAACCAGGGGGGCCGTGCGGTGCTGAGCTGCCTGCTAGGTTGAAGGCCTTTAGCTTCTCCAAGAGCTAGCCTGGGGTGCAGGAAGGCACACAGCTTGGACACCCATCGCATGGCTGCAGGTTTATCTCTGACAGAGGATATCTCAGAGAGAGCTGCACCGGCGACGCTGTGATCCCAAATCGTACCACGCTGACCTTTCAAATGTTGTCTCAAAACCCACCCCCACTGCACTTCATAGAATCATAGAATCCTTAGAGTTGGAAGGGACCTTTATAGGTCATTTATCTCTATGCAAGAAATCGGAACCTCAACTTAGATCGAAATACCCTTAAAAATTCCCAAGGGCGAAGTAGAAAAGGATAATCCCTTAATGTATGACCCCACAAGTCCATCCTAAATTGTGTATCAGAGACATCCTTCACTCCCCGAAAGCTGACTGCCACCTGCTAATGAGTGTTTCTCTCATTAACAGCCCTGCAGCTACAACTGGTACCTTTCATACGCTTACAGTGAAAATTTCGCCACATCGGAATGACAGAAATTATCACTGCCACTATGGTGCTTACATCCCTCTGTGAAACTCCTCTCATAGAATCATAGCATAAAATGGCTTGGGTTGGAAGGGACCTCAAGGATCATCAGGCTCCAACCCCCCTGCTGCAGGCAGGGCTGCCAACCTCCATATCTAATACTAGACCAGGTTGCCCAGGGCCTCATCCAACCTGGCCTTGAACACCTCTAGGGATGAGGCATCCACAACCTCTCTGGGCAACCTGTTCCAGCACCTCATCACTCTCATAGTAAAGAAATTCCCCCTGATATCCAGCCTAAATCTTCCCTCCTTCAACTTAAAACCATATCCCCTTGTCCCGCCATTATCTACCCTTTCAAAGAGTTGACTGCCCTCCTGTTTGCAGGCTCTCCCATCCTGTTACTCCTTCGGCACACAGAAAACCCCGCAATTACCTTAATTACTTCATATGAACAACCTTTTCGCAGAGCAAGATTACTCCTACGGTCTGGAAATGAATGAAAGGGAGTACAGCTCCACTGAGCTGCGCTGGAATGCGGAACAGATCGCGTGAGCATCTCAGGAAGGCTTCTGTTAGGAACCGTTGTTCCTTTTGATAGCAATTCCTACTTTTGTTTTAAGATGCAGTCCTACTTTTCACAGTAAGAGATCGGGAAAATGAGAAATGATGCTCCATCCCCGGGCTGGTATCACACTCTATGCAGGAGCCACATGGCCACGGCCCTTCGATTACAACCACGCCCACTTGCATCTCACTATCACTAACCCCGCCCCCTCCGCAAGCCCCGCCCACCTCTCTCAAGCCCCGCCCCCTTCCATCTGGCGCCCTTCGGCGCACTCCTTCAGCCCCACCCCTACTCAAAGACACGCCCCCCCGCCAGGCCCCGCCCCCTCCCCCCTCCGCCTCACTCACGCGGGCGGTTCTTGCGGATCGAGTCCCTCCGAAGGCCGCAGGCGGCGCCGCCGGCCTCGCACGGCTCCGGCCCCGCCGCCGCGCTGCCGTCGCCCGTCCCGCCTCCGCTCCGTCGCCGCGGGTTCCCCGAGTCCGTTTCCCGCCTCCGGGGCTTCTCCTCCGCGCCGCCGCCGTTGCGCCGCGGCTCCATCCGCCCCGCGGCCCGGCCCCATGGGCCGCCTGTGCCGCACCGCGCCGCGCTCCTCCACGGCCACCGCCGCAGCCACCGCCCGCAGCGCGCCTGCGCCGAGCGGCGCCCCGCGCGCGCCCCCGGCCCTCGGGAAGTGGGCGGGAGAAGCTCCTGAGGCGGCGTCCAATCGGACTTGTTTGCCGAGCTGACCGACGGGCGGGCTGGCCAATGAGAGGCAACGGTTGGACAGCCGGCCCGCCTACTGCATTATTGATAAGTGTGGCTGCCCAATAGGACACGGGAGCTCGGAACAGGGCGGGGATTAAGGAGGCCGAGAAGGGCGGGACGATGTCTGGGGCGTTGGCCTATGGCTTCCCGTGAGGAAGAGTGACACGGCAGCTGGCCAATGATGTGAGGCGTTTGATGGAGCAGGCAGGCTGATTGGCCGGCTGAGTAACTATGGGAACGCGGATGGGTGCTGAGGAGAGGACTGCAGTAGGCCTGCTTGGGCCGGGCCTATACATGCAAATATAAATACAAATAGCGAGGCCTTGTGCATCCCCTCACAGCCAGGGGACGATCAGGCATTAATCCGTGACCAAAGAGATAAGTGACTGGTAATCACTCTGCTCTACAGAAGCTTCAAAACACGCGATTGCCCCCACGTTATAAACACAACACCCTCAAAAGTTTTGTGGAGCAGCAGTTTTATTATGTATTCCGTCATAGGTGTTCAGCATAAGGCTTTCAGGGACACGATGCCATCTTGTTGATTACGTCCTCAAAGTGCTACATCACAGCTCTGAAAATAGAGGCACTTCACACCAAACACCAAGAAAACCAAACACCTGAAGCGTTGTTAAATCTGCCGTTTCACAGGTGTGTTTCAACACGGAAATACGGAGCGTACAAGCTAAAAAGCACTTGGGAAAAACGCATGAAAAAAAAAAAAATCCGCAGACAGATGAAACGTCAGAGAAGAGAGCCTTGGTACGGATGCTGCCGGCTTGAGATCTCACAGATGCCCTCAAAAATGGCACAGAAAGCAGGAGGAGAAGGCATCTGCCTCCTCTTTTCTCACAGGTTCAATTTTCAGGCCGATTCTGCAGTGCGGCTGCACAGGCTCGTGTGCTCCGCTTTACATGATGTACGTTCGCTGGCCATTTCAGCTTTTAGCTCTGTGAGATATATTCAGGAACAAGAAGGAGCCTGGAACAAAGTGAAAGGATTTGGAGAGATTTCCAAATTGCCTTCTGCGGTTCTCGGCGCTGAGAACCAGGGAGGTACAAAGTACTCACTGACAAAAATATCTAAGGCTGAGAAAAAACATCTTACCAGGGACTGCTTCTAAGGAACCCCGGGTTCTTCCCCCTGCTTGTGGGGAGGTTTTGGACAAGTCATTACGTTGTCTTCAAATGGGGAGAACAGCCCCTGTATCCCCTCTCCGAGTAGAGGATGTAAAGTGCATTTAAAATGCCCTCTCTCATCCACTGATGGGTAAAAATGCTGGGCATTGGGCAAGAAGTGAACATCTCAAGTTCACTCTCAAGATCAGCCCTGTCAGATCAAAATCAACACCTCACTATTGCATATATTTATTGCCCTTGTCTATTTAAGGGAGGCACTTTGTGCATTTTGGGGCAAAGGGAAAAGTGTTAGCGGCTGTCAGCCCTACCAACTGAAGCAGAAGTCCCCCAGCCTGCTGTGCTGTGGCAGGACTGTTTGCAATTTGGAGACAACTTGTCCAACGATGCCCAAGTCAGAAGAGGCTCCATGTTACGTCTCCTCCAGGCTAATGGTGGTGCTAAGGCAATCAACCAGAAAATAAGGCAGAGCTCTGGGAAAACAAGCACATGGCTCAACACCTGGGGATGCAGGACAGGACAGAGGCAGATGGGTGCCTTCCGAAGCCCCAGCGTTTCCTTTGGTATCAGTAACAACACAACTCACGTGAGCTTCTCTGACCACAGTATTTGCATCAAGGATCCCAGGGATACCATTCCACCTAGAAAAGCCTCAGAAGGGTACCTCAATTCTGGACAGTTTTGTCAGAGGAGCAGCCCTTCATCCCACCATAGGGCTCACTGATCCTCTGCACTGTGAGCGGTCCATGCTGAGCTCTGGGCACAACGGCTGTACCATGCAGCCAGTCCCAGGGAGCTTATCAACAGGGTTACATTTTGGGAACCCGTGCTGCACAGCCTGGATCCAAGGGGAATAAATTACCAGATCCAGGAAAGCAGCAGCAGCCTGGATCAGGATTGCAGCCCGGATCATGAATGCAGCTCGGCCACTGCAGTGGTTTAAAGCCTATAGTGCACTGGCCAGCTAGTCACATTCAAGCCATGACTGCCCATAGTGTGAGCCTTCTGCTGTGCAAATCTGTCTCCAGATCTCCATACTTTTTGCCCAGCCCTGCCTCCTGCCACAGCTCCCATTTCCCACAGATCATGGGATTGCAGGGCAACCTAAAAGTCAACACTGGTGCCTTTAGAGCTTAAAAGAAAATCCTCAAGCTAAAAAGCCCACTTTGTTTCTTTTATTCCTCTGTCCTTTTGGGAGGGAGTACGTGAGAGATGGTGAATAACCTACAGCCATAGCAACAGAGGAAACAGGCATAGCAGTTTGGGATGGTTCAAGCACTGCCTGGAGCTGGAAATGCAGGCAAACAGTAACTGAGCAGGATCACTGCTGCCCCTGAAAGCTGCCACGGGCTGAGGGAACCAGGGGATGCTTATTTGGGTTTGGGATTTTCTCTTATCCAGAAGTCTTGCAGCCCAATCCCCTCAGACTCCCAAGCTGACCCCTGGGTGCAGTTGGGAAATTATGGTCTGAAATTTGAAACAGAATCCTCAGGATAACCCTGAGTATCTGGACCACCAGCTAGCACTGGTGTATGGCCTCTCTGCAGCATGCAGAGCTGACCCTATTTGTGTCCCAACCTTGACACAAGTTTCCCATCTCACTGCACCAGGTACTGGGAAATGTGAGAATTAAATCCACCCTCCTAGCCAGGCTCACTACATACAGCTGGTAGATCAAAAGACACACAGCAATCCCAGCTAAGAGAAAGCCTGGCTCATGCTGGCATTGTGTGAAATTGTTCTCTGAAAGCATATGCCTAAATCCTCTCTCCCCCTGTTTGGGGGAAAGGAGAAGTGAGGTTGATCCATGAGAAAGATGCACAAGGATAGATACAGCTCCTTCCTGCCCCACTGCTTCATCCCCAGGGGTGTCAGTGCTGCGTGAAGTAATCCTGGATCCTGTGCCATTCCTGACCCACAGGTCCAGGGCAGGATGCTCCAAAGGAAAGCACTGAAACAGGACAGGGGCTCCTGGGACAGGGGACAGCTTGCATATGGTCCTGCCTGGCATGTCCTCATCACAGGAACATCTCTTGGCAGGAGAGGGGCCTTCTAGAACCAAACGTGAAGACGTGGAGAATGGCCAGGAAGGTTCTGATTTTGGCCTCAAGGGATCACTCCCTGAGAGACACCCTCTCTGTGGGTGAAAAAGAAGAAGGCAGCACAGACAGGAAGGTGGTTGGAAAATGGGGAAACAGACCAAAACCCAACAGCATCACACAACCAAGGCCTCTTCCAGGAAACTTTCTGGAAAGAGATTTAACAAAGCCTCTACAGTCCCTCCAGCTGCAATTTGGGTTTCAAACATGCTGGCCAAATTCCTGCTACAAAGAGGAATCTCCCTTTGGTGGCTGTGGCATCTCAACTTCTCTCTACTGCTATTTCTGCAATCGCTTGTACACCAGAAACACTGAAACCAGTGCGATGCCAACAGCTGGAAGGACGTACAGCAGAGGCAGCCCATTGCAGTCCCCTGATGTGGGGACTTCGGCCTGAGATGAGCTGGTTGCAGCACTACATCCCCTGCTTGAGTCAGGAGAGTTTCCAAAGGAGACTGCCCCATCTCGGACATCACTGCCTGCTGCCAGCAGGGCGCTGGGGTGATATTCCACATGGACCTCATGGGTGCCCACAGAGGGACTGCCCCAGCTCAGAGGTGGACATGGGCTTGCTCCAGCTGCCTCCTCTCCCCCAGGGTCTGCATGAGCTGCTGGAGTTGCAGACCAGCATCCCGAAGTGGTTCTGGATAGTGCTTCTCCGGGGCTTGAGCTGTCCGTGCTCACCATGAGCGGGTCGCTGCTCAAGCCATGGTGACTGGATGTATTGGAACTGGGGCAGCCAAGGTGTCTGGTAGCTGCCATTGGGCTCTCTCCTACCACAGATTGGAGGACACCTGGCTTGCTGAGCTCCACATCTTCCTCCTCATTATCATGAGATGCCCAGATGCTGGCAGCAGAGCTCACTCGTGAGGGAGTCCTCCCAGCTGCACCTTCAAAGCTTCCTGCAGCAGTCATACCTGACAGGGAGGCCACTGATGCCGAGTGCACCTTTGGAAAAAAAAGAGAAGGGTGGTCTCAGCTGGGTGCTGTGGAGAGCACCCATTCGGCCAGTCTCAGGCACCCACATCACACAACAAGCACACTTCAGCACTCAGTCAATTTCTCCAGCCACTAACAGTGTGGCTGGAGCATGGAACAACCAGGGCTGAGAAAGCAAAAGGAGCAGGAAGGTGCTGAGGCTCTGGGGAGCCTCTAGGTTTTGTGGGAGATGCAGGGAGAAAAGGGAGACAAACAGAGGCAGAGACGATTTGGGGTGGAGTTGGGCACCTGGACTGACAGAGCGAGCAGTCAGTTCTTTCCCCATATACCTGGGGGCTCTACTTGAGCCCTCAGCCCCACAAAATCACTTGGGGACATCTCAGGGCTTCCAGTGAGGTTGGGGTCAGGACCCCGCTGGGATCACAATCTGATCTACGTGTATTGTGACACCCACCAGTCAAAGCAGCTCTTTCAGGCATGCTCTGAAATACAACAGGACAGGAAGAGGAACACAGCAGAGAAAAATCCCTGAATAAACCCCCCACCAGCTCAAAATCTTATGCTGCTGCTTAAAAAAAAAAAAAGTCCTTGCCAGGGGAGTTTGCAAGGACCTGAAGGAAATGCAACTAATATCTGAAAGGTCACATACTTTCTCCTTCTCTGGCATGAAGGGGCTGCTGCTGGCTGCTTCCTCCCCAGACTGCATTTTCTCTCGTACAGGAGGATTCAAGGTGTCACAGACTGGGGAAATACCTCTGGGTGCAGGGGCAGAGACGGAGGTGACTGTTTCCTTCCAAACATCTGAAGGAGAAAACAAAGCACACTGCATCAACCAACAGAATTCAAGGTGAGCCCCTTCCCAAGGGATGCTGCAGTAGAATACATCCACTTCCAAGGCAGGTTCTTACCTGCGTTCATGGGTTTTCATCTTTTTCCCCTCATCACATCTGTGTTAATTTGCACAGAATGGAAACTTCAGCCTGCAGCCTGCGCTCAGCCTCAGCACAGAGCAAGTCCAGGATGTGGGCAAGGGACTGGAGCCACAGAGAAGCTCGGGGCAGCTGAGCTCTCCCAGCAGCAGGTGCAGGTAGACAGCACCAGCGCAGCCTGCACCCCAGCACTGCCATCCTGTTCCTCTCTTTGAGACTGGGGTGTTCCCAGCCTGCTGAAAGAGGCAGCCATGGACATGCAGCCGTGAAGTTTTACATCAGAAACAAATCAAGCACCTCTGCCAAATATATTAGGTGAAATAATGTGAGGAACAACATCTGGAGAGAAAACTAGGGGAAAAAAAGCAGTCAAGGTGGATGTCTGCACAAACCAGCCTCTCTGCCTTCTTGGAGAAGGCAAATGGGGCCTCCAGAGCAACAGGAAAGGAGATAACAGCAGAGAGCCATTATCACCACCTTGAATGACTGCAGAGCAGCACCTCCAGCCCTGCTCCCTGTCAGCACCACTCTGTGCTGGCTACAAAGGAAGGAAACTCACCTCCACCTCCTTCGTGTTCTCTCATCATCTCAGCCTGTTTCTGCTCTGCATCAAACTGCTGTTGTATAAGCAAGGGGTTGCGCACATCCACGAAGCTGCTCGGGGGCCTGCTGTGCTTGGAACTGTGCACAGGTTGTTCCTCCTGTGTCCTCAGTGAGTCTGGGAGCTCTACTCCCCCACCGCCAGCAGTCTCCACCAACCTCACAGGCAACTCACTGGAGATGTAGACATCTTCTTGGGGCTCGTTCCTGGTCTGCTCAGGGCCAGAAGCGGCACTCGAATCTCTTGGTGGAAGAGACCTGCCCAAACTCAAGTTTGGCACGCCGCGTTGCAGGTGGTTTGCGTTCCCAAAACACCCATTGTCCACACACACTGGATGCCGTGGGCTCAGCCACTCCCGGCCCTGCTCAGGGGACACAGACGATGATAAAACTGTGCTGGATGCCCCAGGGGTCTCCACTGCCCCTTGCTGCACTTCGGTGGGGTAAGGGAGAGGTTTCTCTTTGCCATCACAGACTGTGTTCATCGGCAACGGTGGCTGGGGACTCTTTCTTTCTGGGAGCTGGAAGAAAACGAGCTACGTTAAATCACCATGCAGCCCCACTTCAGCTAGGATGAGGACACACGAGGCCACCAGGGTGCCTCAAACCCAAACCTGGTGACCCACGTGAGCCTGAAAATGAGGGGCACCTACTGAACAGCTCACAGAAGCAGGGGGCTTCATGTGTCCAGGGGATATGGAGAGGCCCTGCACCCATGTGCATGGAGGGAAGTAGTTACAGCACTGTATAAGTGATATTAGAGGACAGTTGGCTGCTTTTCACCAGCAGCAGCTGCAAGAGCTCTGTGTGGAAACAGCAAATAAGGTGCCCAGGCCTTCTGCTTCTCCATGGGTGAAGCTGCCAGGTGCAACAAACACACGGCAGAGGTCAGCAACAAGAGCCTGCTTGTGGCATCCAAAACACCAACCCTCCAGTCCAAGAGGTATTTGCAGCCCCATGTGTCCTGCTCACCGATTCCTGCACTGGGGCCCTGGCATCCAGCTCTGTGCTGGAAATATCCGAGCTCACAGCTGAGGTCGCAGCGGTGGCAGCAGCGGGTGAGAGAGGTGGATGGCCAGCAGCAGATGGGTTGTAGCGTGGTAGCTTGGCCACTGGAGCATCTGCAGCAGAGTTTGGCCCTGGGAACGGCATCGTGGCACCGTCAGAGGAGGCGGCAGGCCGAGAAACTGGGGCCGAAGGACTTGGAGGAGCTGAGGCACCTGGAGAAGCTGAGGCAGTGCATGTAAGAGCTGAGGCAGCCCAGGAAAACCGAGGAGGCAGAAGATGAGCGTGAGCCTAAGGCAGCCCTATTTGCGCCCATGCTCCGTCCCCAGAATGGCCAAGCCTGCAGTGCCTCTCAATTCGTTTCTTCATCTCCCCTTAAGACAAGTACAGCAAGACACACACACCACTGTCAGCCCAAGCAGCTTTGGACAAGGAACCCTGCAGACATTCTGCCATCCTCGAGCATGTCAGAGGGGCAATGCATATCCTCGCGGACAGTCACAGATACGCAGGCACTCCAGCACAGGACACAGTTGTTGTGTACGGGCTCCCCACCAAAAGCAGGAGCTGGACACGGAGAAAAACAGAGCGCTCAAGCATGCTGGGGGGACCCAGGGGTGATGAGGCCACTTACGGACTCGGTAGCGGTCATAAACCTGCTGCAGCTCCTCAGCCAGGTGCCCCGCGTTGTTCTGGTGCAGGGCATTGATCAGATCCGTCACCCAGCCCTTTCGGCACTTCAGGTGCTGGTAAAATTTGTACACCGTCGCACGGACCCCCCGCATATCCTGCCGGGTGTGAAGCTCATCCTGAATAAAACACATCGAGAGGCACAGGCCGCCTTAGAAGCAGAACACAGAATGGCTTGGGTTGCAAGGGACCCTAAAGACCAATCACTTGCAACCACTGCCAAGGGCAGGGACACTTTCCACGAGACAAAGCTGCTCAAAGCCCCATCCAGGCCAGCCTTGAGCACCTCCAGGGATGGGGCACGCACAGCTTCTCTGGGCAGACTGTGACAAGGCCTCACCACGCTCATAGTGAAGAATTTCTTCCTAATATCTAATCTAAATCTAGTTTAAACCTGTCACTCCTTATCTCATCACTACACTCCCTGATGAGGAGTCCCTTCCCAGCTTTCCTGAAGGCACCTTTAGATCCTGGAAGGCTGCAATGAGGTCCTCCTGGAGCCCTCCCTTCTGCAGGCTGAATACCCCCAGCTCTCTGCCTGTCTCCACAGCAGAGGTGCTCCAGTTTCTGAGCATCCTCATGACCTCCTCTGGACCTGCTCCAGCAGCCCCGTGTCCTTTTGCTGGGGGCTGAGAGCTGAACGCAGCGCCGCAGATGAGGGCTCAGAGAGCAGAGGGGACAATCCCCTCCCTTGCCCCGCTGGGCACATGTAAAGCAGTTATACACCACCCATGCTATATATACATCGGGCAGAGTGCCCCATGCAGCACAGCAGCACTCAGAGCAACAGAGAATTACCCTGTCGGCGTCGGTGAGGCAGCTCAGGGAATCAACCAGCGACGCCACGTGGATGTTACAAAACCTGGTCATGTTACTCAGGATGTAGTTGTACACTTTATCCTCGGCGAAACCCATCCTGGCTCAGTGCCTGCAGGGACACGGACTGAAGGTGAGCAGAGCTGAGGCGCAGAGCTGCTGTTCGCCTCTCCTCTAGCAGCCTGGGCTGTAAACAGCACGAAGAGCAGAGCAGTCCTTGGGCTGGGGAAAGAGCACAAGGGGAATCTCACATGCAAAATACGCATAAAATATCGATAAATGGGCACGGTTGAGGTTTAACTCCCAGCAAAACTTTGCTTTTCCCTCATGTTAGACCCGTGCCCCTGCGCTCATGTGTTTGCAGAGCTGGGTCCAGCTGTGCCATGGGCTGCACTCGGGCGACTTTTTGTCTTGAAAACGCATTTTTTCTCCTCAAAAAAAAAAAATGAAACTTTCTCAAACCCAGCGGAAAGAGGAAGAGAAAGCGGACGCAGTGCCAGGCCCCGCAGGCGGCAGCTTCCAAAATCCCACGGACACGAAGAGAAAGGAGGGGTTCGGCCTCCTCCTCCAGGACAGCCGGGGCCGGAGCGCAGAGCCCGGGCCTGCAGGCCGCGAACCGCCCGGCCCCGGGTGGGCGTGCTCCGGGGCGGCGGAGCGCGGCTGCCCGCTGCCAGACGGGGAGGCCCCGCACCCGGCCTCGGGTCCGATCCCAAGCCTGATCCCGACCCAGGTCCCAGTCCTTATCCCGGCCCCTGTCCCTCTCCTTATCCTTGCCCTTATCCCGAACCCGCTCCTGACCCCACCTGCGTCCGCCGCCTCCTCCGCTCGTCCCGGGTCAACGCTGAGCCCCGCCCACCACCCTCGTGCACGCCGCTCATTGGTCATCGCGCCCGTCCGTCCCCTAGGGGAGGGCGGTGATAGGCGGAGCCCTGGAAGGGGACAAGGGTCCTGTCCGGGCCTTGGGGCCCTAATGTAGCTTGGACAGCCCTAACCCCGGCCCTTCGGGTCTGACCCGGCCCATGAGACCCTTTCCCCGCTGCAAACAGGCTCTGACGAACCTTAGCTCTGTATCCCGCTGTTTTCCACCAAGCAGCGTGCAGCTGAGGCCTGCGGGTGAGCTCAGATGGCAGAAAGCGTCCCCGAAACATGCACACCGCAGCCAGGAAGCGGGCTGTTCCCGGCAGCAAGAGGTGCGTGCTCCGTGCGTTGATATGTCCACCAACCAGTGATCTCCAAGTGTTTTTATCTGCAGAGTCCGGACGGTTTTCATATTCCTAATGATATATTATCATCAGGTATAAATTCCCAATGCCCTGAATCGTTCTAATCACAGAATCATGGAATTGTAGGGAAGGGATCTCTGGGGATCATCAAATCCGACCTCCCAAATCACAGAATCACGGGATCGCAGGATGGTTGGGTTGGAAGGGATCTCAGAGCCCACCCAGCCCCAACCCCCGCCATGGGCTGGGTGCTCCCAGCAGATCAGGCTGCCCAGGGTCCCGTCCAACCTGGCCTTGGGCACCTCCAGGGATGGGGCACCCACAAAGCTCCCTCTATCCCTGCTGTCCTTAGAGGCTGG
Source organism: Numida meleagris (assembly GCF_002078875.1). NCBI lineage: Eukaryota > Metazoa > Chordata > Aves > Galliformes > Numididae > Numida > Numida meleagris. The sequence continues at coordinate 95,183,267 of NC_034412.1, forward strand.
CATTGGGAGCCCATATGCTCTATTCTGGGAGCTAAAGGACAGAGAAGAGCTCTAAGATCCACGAGTCCAACCCGACCCATCGCACCGTGCCCACTGACCATGCCTCTCACTGCCACATCTCCACAGCTCCTGAAAACCTCCAGGGACGGTGACCCCACCACTCCCTGGGCAGCCTGTGCCAATGCTGACCACTCTTTCTGAGTGTCTTCTTTCTGAGTTTCTTCATATCCAACCTGAACCTCCCCTGGCACAACCTGAGGCCATTACCTATTTGCACAGCGAGGCAGGAGGCTCACTCCCAAGCAGCCCTGCACGTACAGTTCCCCTCCATGCCCATTCCCCAGTTCCAGGAGGAAGAGCTGAAGCTGCATTGCTTCAAGCAGGCCTGGATCCACTCTGTTGCCTGGTCCTCTCATCCTGCTGTCCCCTCCACCTTTCCTCCTCAATCACAGTCTTTTTCAGACAGGACAAACAGAACCACGCTTTTTTTCCCCCAAAAGCCGTGGCTTTGAGCAAGGAGTGCTGTTCAGATCCCCAGGCAGAAGCCGGCAGATGGCAGCAGCGCGATGTGAATACGAACATGAGAGGCGGAGTCTCCCTCTCTGGAGATATTCCTAAAACCGCCTGCACGCTTTCGTGTGTGACCTACTGTAGGGAAGCTGCTTTAGCAATGGGTTGGACTGGGGGATCTCCGAAGGTTCCTTCCAACCCTCGTGATTCTTTAATATCCCCGTGCCACGGGGATGGGGCCCTGGAGGAGAACGCTGAGCCCTCAAAAACCCAAGCACAAATCATCCGAGTTTAAAACAGAGCAGGAGAAAAGCTGCGCTCTCGCTGCGGGAGGAGTGGGCAGAGCACAGCACATCCTGGACGAGTGAGGTTGATGTGATTTTGTGTTAAATAAAGGCAAAATCTTAGCAGCAAATATTTCTCTGTCCCATAAGCAGCTCGTGAGATTGGCACCAAGCTCAGGTGGTGAATTCTGTTGCAGGTTGGGACTACAGGCAGCCACTCAGCAATCCCCACAGTGCTGCTGTATGCATCTTCATGAGCCTCCAGGGGGCCTGGAGTGGGGATTTTTTATCTTTAGAAAGATTTTCCTTGCACCTTTACTGTCCGTGAGTGCCCACAGCGCAACCTCAGAGCACTGAGGATCCCCAGGGAGGCAGAAGGAGAAGCTGCAAGTTTTATTCTACCGAGAGCTTGCTGCATTTGGGTTCAGCACAAGCAACAGCTGGAAAGGTGAGAGATTTCAAGTGACGTGCTGAGCTGGGGGGAACTTCTGCATGCAGTATCTACAGGGGGCTGTGAGAAAGAAGGTGACAGACGCTTCAGCAGGGTCTGTTGCGATAGGACGTGGGGGAATAGTTTCAAATTAAAAGAAGGGAGATTTAGACTGGAGATAAGGATAAAGTTTTTTACAATAAGGGTAGCAAAGCACTGGCACAGCTTGCCCAGAGAGGTGGTGGGTGCCCCATCCCTGCAGACAGCCAAGGTCAGGCTGGGTGGGCTCTGAGCACCTGGTGGAGCTGTGGGTGCCCCTGTGCACTGCAAGGACTGGGACCACATGGCCTTTAAGGGTCCTTTCCAACTCAAACCATTCTATGATTCCATCACATTAATTATGCATTCTAATTCTTTCTCCAGCTTTCGGAGCGAGCGGAAAGAGGCCTATCCCCAGGTGGGCTCGCTGCAAGCCGAGCTTTCAACACTCGAAACCTCCCAAAACGAGCCGGGAAAAAATCAGCGCTTCACGGGAGCGCCTCAGAGCGCCCCTCCCGTAGCCCCGCCCACCTGTCCGCCATAGCCCCGCCCGTTAGCCCTGCCCATTGGTTCCTCCAATCTGTCCCGCCTACGGATCCCTCCCATTGGTCCCGCCCGTCGGTCCCGCCCATCTGTCCCGCCCATTGGTCCCGCCCATCGGCCCCGCCCAATGGCCCCGCCCTCTGCCTCACGGCTCCGCCCCTCGGCCCGCCCCGCCCCTGTCAGCGGTGCGCGCCCTGCATGGAGCCGCACCATGGCGGCGGCGGTGGGAGCGGGAGCGGGCGGGCGGCAGCGGGGGCGCCGCTGAGGGCCGTCAGCCCTGCGGCGGGGCGCTGAGAGGCGGCGTTGGACAGCGCCGGGCCCCCCCTCCCCACCAAGCTCCTGCAGCCGCGTCCATTCCCTCCGTCCATGCTCCCGGCCGCCGCGGCCTCGCAGCGGAGCCGTTGGGCGGCGGCGAGAGAGGCGGGGAGAGAGGGAGAGAGCAGCGGGCCCGGCCCCGCGCCCGCAGGTGAGCGGCGAGGGCGGGGGGGGCGGTGGGGCTCCCACGCGCGCTTTATCCACGAGGGGATCCCTTTCCCCTCCTTCCGTGGCTGTGGTGGACCTCGGCCTCATCGTTACAGGCTCCTGGGCTCGCTTCAAGGGAGCCCCAAACTTTTTTTTTTTTTTTTTT